>NW_016107904.1:367969-371148 GCF_001604975.1 Cebus imitator
GCTCACTACAACCTCTGCCTCCTGGGTTGAAGTGATTCTCCTGCCTCAACCTCCTGAGTAGCTGTAGCTGGGATTACAGGCGCCCGCCACCATGCCTGGCTAATTTTTGTATTTTTAGTAGAAATGGGTTTGCACCATGTTGGCCAGGCTGGTCTGTTGACCTCAGGTGATCTGACCACCTCGGCCTCCCAAAGTGCTGGGATTACAGGCGTGAGCCACTCACTGCACCCGGCCTCTTTTCTATGGCTGGAAATTAGTTTGTCCATTGTGAAAGAGTGTGGTGATTCACGTAAAAGTAGAAGTCTAAGAATCAAACCGTAAGTCTGGCTCTACCTGCGTCTTTAATCCTTCTAATATAATATTAAACAGGACAAATTATAAACAAAAAGAGTCTAGAATTCTATCATCCTGGCAAAACATACTCCATTTTGCATATTGCTTTCAGGTAAGTAACGGTTTGATATATTGTTGCAATTAAGTGTGTGTATCACTTTGCCCTTTGCGGTTTTCACTTTGTGAAATATCATAAACATTTTTCATACTTTGAATTTTTCCAATCACTTTATCTTTTTGATGTCACATTATTAGATCTGTGTTATGATGACTTTTAGGTCCCAACTTTTTGCTAATGAATGGAAAACAGCAGCCATTAACGTCTTTGCATTTTTTGTTACTATTATTTTTGTATTAAACTTTTACCTGTGGAAATAAAGGCTTGAAAGATACTAGTATCTTATGGTATTTGTCACATATTGCAATATTATTTTCTAAAAGATTGTACCAACTTACACTGCCACCTGTAATAAATTAGTTGTCCTCATTTGTATGCCTTTGGATACTTGTAGCTTACCTTCCAGTTATGAGCGACACACAATGTTTAGTTTTTCATTCCTGAGTTACTTCACTTAGAATAACGGTCATCAATTCCATCCGGGTTGCTGTGAATGTCTTTTTATTTTGTTCCTTTTTATGGCTGAGTAGTATTCCATGGTGTGTGTGTGTGTGTGTCTGTGTATATATACACTCACATATATATATATATGTATCACTTTTTTTTAAAAGACGGAATTTCACTCTTGGTGCCCAGGCTAGGGTGCAATGGCATGATCTTGGCTCACCACAACCTCCACCTACCAGGTTCAAACAATTCTCCTGCCTCAACCTCCCAAGTAGCTGGGATTACACACACGCACCACCATGCCCAGCTAACTTTGTAATTTTTTTTTTTTTAGTAGAGACAGGATTTCTCCATGTTGGTCAGGCTGATCTCAAACTCCTGACCTCAGGTGATCCACCCGCCTCGGCCTCCCAAAGTGCCGGAATTACAGGGGTGAGCCCAGCCAGATATTTTCATACCATAATATGACTTCTGGCCTGACTTATTCGGTTCACAACTCCAGGTAAGTCATCACAGTGGGGTAGGAATATTCCTGGAAGCTATTCCTACACCAAGAAGTCTATCAATAACTTAAATATATATGGCTTAAGTATATATATGGATTAAGTGCCATCGACCCACATAAATAGAAGACACAAGCCCAAACTAAATGCAACATCAACTCCATTTCCCCATAGTGGAATCCCTAAATGCCTATGCCTATTTCACTGCCACTAGGCAGGAAGGGAAGTGTATTGGAGGGACAGTTGGAGGTTCTCAAGAGCTGATTGCTAAATATTCAGCTACTTTGTGATCTGCATGTTAAACTGTTGGTAGCTTGAATTCAGTAATTGTGGGAATATTAACACCCTGGAAATTGGCAAATGGTACAAATCAGAGCTTTCTTTTTCTAAGGTTTATCAGCAGACCACCAAGTGGAAAGTAGTCACATCTGATTGCAGCTAAAATATCTTACTTTTGTAGATCTATCATTTGATCCGGCAATCCCATTCCTGGGTATCTACCCAGAGGAAAAGAAGTCATTATACAAAACAGATACTTGCACATGTGTGTTTATAGCAGCACAATTGTAATTGCAAATATATGGAACCAGCCCAAATGCCCATTAATCAATGAGTAGGTTAAAAAAATGTGGTATAGGCCTGGCGCTGTGGCTCACACCCATCATCCCAGCACTTTGGGAGGCCGAGGTGGGTGGATCAGCTGAGGTTTGGTGTTTGAGACCAGCCTGACCAACATGGAGAAATCCTGTCTCTACTGAAAAAAAAAAATTACAAAGTTAGCTGGGCATGGTGGTGCATGTGTGTAATCCCAGCTTCTTGGGAGGCTGAGGCAGGAGAATTGCTTGAACCTGGTAGGTGGAGGTAAGCTGGGAATTCCAAGATCAAGGTGCTGGCAGATTCAGTGTGTGGGGTAGCCCCACTTTTTGGTTCATAGATGGTGCCTTCTTGCTGTATTCTCTCATGGAAGAAGGGGCAAGGCAGCTCCCTGGAGCCTCTTTTCTGAAGGCACTAATCGTACATGAGGGTTCCTGCTAATGATCTAATCACCTCCCAGAGGCCCTACCTCCTAACACCACCACACTGATGACTAGGTTTCAATGCAAACATTTTACGTGGAGAGAAACATTCAGACCATAGCAGTAGTGAAAGAGAAAAGAGGTTTGAAATGCCTAGAGTTATAAGTGGACGTGTGGGAAGTGATCAGCCATGAAATTGTTAAGGTAAGGATTTGGTTCTTACTGATGCCTAGCCAATATGGTTCTCTCCTGTTTAGAATAAACTTGATAATAAAGCTATAAAAGTTCCACCAGTTTTTAAAAGGGAAGTGGAGGCATAAATCTGTTGTAGTACTTTAGGAAGTTATGTCTACATGTGAATTACTACATGTTAGGTATCACAACATATGGATACACAACATGATATTAAATGATTATGAAGCTGAAAGACATTTTCTAAACAATTAGAAATTAAGAAACAAGTATTGATCAACTATGCTGGAGGACAGACTGAGTCATCTTTACATCCTCTTTGGAGAAAATATTACGAAATTGTTGTCACATGAAGAAGGGATCAATAAGCATGTGGGCAATAATTTAGGAAAAAATACTAATGTGTAGCAGGCATTATTGAATAAAAGTGTTATACCTCTTTGGAAAGAGATAAAATGAGATGTATACATTACAGCCATTGTACCATACACAAAAATTGAATGCCCTTTTTGTTTTTCATAACATTGAAATTTTGTAGGAGTTCAGGCCAGGTGTTTTGTAGATTGTCCT
>NW_016107904.1:371166-373763 GCF_001604975.1 Cebus imitator
TTTTTTGAGATGGAGTTTCACTCTTGTTACCCAGGCTGGAGTGCAATGGTGCGATCTCGGCTCACCGCAACCACTGCCTTCCGGATTCAAGAGATTCTCCTGCCTTAGCCTCCCGAGTAGCTGAGATTACAGGCACTCGCCACCATGCCTGGCTAATATTTGTATTTTAGTAGGGATGGGGTTTCACCATGTTGGTCAAGCTGGTCTCGAACTCCAGACCTCAGGTGATCCACCCACCTCGGTCTCCCAAAGTGCTGGAGTTACAGGCGTAAGCCACCGCGCCTGGCCTAGATTGTCCTACATTTTGAATACATCTGATTGTTTCTTCGTGGTTAGATTCAGGTTAGACATTTTTTTTTTTGGGCTGAGTCTCGCCAGGTTAGACATTTTTTGCAAGAAGACCACATAGGCGAAGTTGCTCCTTTTTCATCAGGAGGCATATTAGGTCAGCTTACCATTTATTGGTAACGCTACTTTTGGTTATTTGGTTAAGATGGTGCATATATCTTTAAGTTGTTAATCACACAGCTACTGTATTCACACTGTTGAGAAACAAACTATCAGGCAAAACTCAGAGCGCGCAGCAGGAGGCAGTCGCTTTCCCAGGCTCTAGGGAAAATGATCCAGCCACGCCCACTCACCTGCCCGCCCGCACCTCTTTTCCGGGAAAATCGGCTCTGAGAACCAGAGCGTCTTTTCTCCCACGCGCCCAAATCTTTTCCCATCAGCATGCGTGCGCTTGCGCAGTCTTCAGGCGGTGCCTTTCTTGCGCCCGACCGCTTCTTTCTCCTGCTCTCCTCTGGCTTCCCCTTAGCTCTAGCTTTTCCCCATGGGGTCATCACAGGGCGCCAAACGCGCGCCCGCGGGAAGGCCAGGGGCGGGGCGCGGTGGCGTGCGGCACGTCAGTAGCCTTCCGGGCGGAAGTCCGCAGCCTCCTGAGCCGCTGATTGGCTTTCACGCTGGCGCCTGTCTGGGTCCCCGCGCCAGTTTCGGGCTGGTTGGCGCGGAATCGGGACATTTGGGACCATGGCGCCCGTGCACGGCGACGACTGTAAGATAGGGGCGAGTGGTGAGGGACAACTCCGCGCGCGGGGCACCGGGTTGGGACCGTGGCGTGATTGCCGGTGGTGGGGGTTCTGAGGGACTCTGCATTTTTTGTGAGGGAGGCGCACGCCGGGTCTGTTTGGGCGCAGACCTTGGTCATCCCGGGCGGGGGCCCTTCTAGCGTCGGACCAGGCTTCCTTTAGGCGCGGTTTGCTCTTGGCAGACCCTAGCTTGGACGGATTTGTTTGGGAGGCTGTCTCATCTCTGCTACTGAGAGTCTCCACAGTCTATTGCGTTTCTATTTTGGTGAGTTGCACCCACGTGCTGGGTATAACTTTATTGAGATTGGCCCCGTGGGGCACTGTCTTGGCCGAAAGTATTTCACTGCGATCACCTTAAGTATCCACTTGAGGGCTTGAACAGAACGGATCTGTGCACCCTTTTGTAGCAACTTCCAGGAATATTTTATACATTGTAACTAAGCAGGAAAGAAAGCTCTAAGTGCTGTCATCGGGTAAAAACACGTTTTGTATTTTTAGGTAATGGGTTTCTACTTTATGCATTAACAATTTTTGTTTCAAATTCTTCTCTGGAAAGTAAGTGCTGCGTAGAAATACTGTTCACAATCTAGTAATTCCTGGTGAAGTTAAAAAAAAAAATAGCATCAGTTCAGGGCATTTCGGATGCCCTGTACATCACTCCATTTGTCAGGGGTATCTTTTATTTCCAAAAATAGAATACAAAAATGCAAATAGATTTGCCTAATTTCTGATTTTTGAACAGTGTTCAACTAAAGTGTGACTTAACTTCAGTGAACTTCTAACTTAAAATCAGATGCTTCACTTTGTTAGCTCAAGCATCACCTCTCCTGTCATTAAGATACATCACCATTAATGAGAACTCGCTTCCTAATCGGCTTCCTTTGCATTCACCTAGTTGTGAATCACAGATTTCAATTGGTTCTAGCCGTTCAATTTTTAAGACTATTTGAGAGTCGACCTGCCTGGATTACAGAGAGGATGTAGGGTGTGAGTATGCAAACAGTCTTTGCAGTCCTCTATCAGTGATTTGCCACTGAGCCCTTTCTTCACCCTAAAAACTGTATGTCATCTATGAACATCAAGAAATCACTCTGGAGGATGCTGTGCAATCTTGAGACTCCTCTTAAGTTATGGTGTTGATTAAGTAGTTGCTGGGGACTTGTGACTGGAATTTTTCCTTTAGGGGAGACTGAAAGATTGTTATCTCAAAGACTGCTGTAAGCTAGTGTCTGTCTGCTTTTGGGGAGGATGGAGGTACTCCAGATGGTAATTTTGGAACAAATATTTAAACCTTTGTAAATGGATTTTTTTTCATGCTTATTCTCATTGGAGAATGCTTCACTTAGGCCAGTTAGCAAAAAGAAAATGTAGGCTGTTTTTTCTTCAGTATTAGAAGATACTTAGATACTTAGCAGATGCTTAGATACTTAGAAGATACTTAGAAGCACCTTGACAATAGCAATGAAAAGTTGAAAGGTCAATAGCTAGTGGTTACTATACATGAAAAAAGAT
>NW_016107904.1:376223-377401 GCF_001604975.1 Cebus imitator
TGAGAGTCTTGCTCTGTCACCCAGGCTGGAGTGCAGTGGCACACTCTCGGCTCACTGTGACCTCTGCCTCCTGGGTTCAAGGGATTCTCCTGCCTCATCCTCCGGAGTAGCTGGGATTGTAGGTGCCTGCCACCATGCTCAGCTAATTTGTGTATTTTTAGTAGAGATGGGGTTTCACCATGTTGGTCAGGCTGGTCTCAAACTCCTCACCTCAGCTGATCCACCTGCCTCGGCCTCCCAAAGTGCTGGGATTACAGGCATGAGCCGCTGTGCCCGGCCGAAATATTTTTAGTATGTGTGTGGAAAGGTCAGTTTATGATGACCAGAGCATGAATAATTCAAAAGTTGAGTGAATAAACACTGAAGTCCTCCGATATTTCAGTAATTTTTGACAAACAGTTTTAGTCTCTGTAGTTGTTTTACTAACGTCCTGTGTCATAACCAGTTGAGGCCTTGAAATAAGTGACATATCGAGAATCTCCTCAGAGTCATCTTTGTTAAATTTCTCCAGTCCGCAATGCATTCCTTCTTTGAATTTCTGGGTACTTTGTACCTCTTTTAAGGTGTGTATTACCTCTAAATATTGTTTAGAGCTAGTTGCTACTTGTCTCCCATGTTAGTAAGTTCTTTGAGTACAGAGACCATGTCTTTTTTATCCTGGTTATTTAATTATTTTTTGAGATGGAGTTTCGCTCTTTTTGCCCAGGCTGGAGTGCAGTGGCATGATCTTGGATCACTGCAACCTCAACCTCCCAGGTTCAAGTGTTTCTCCTGCGTCAACCTCCCAAGTAGCTGGGGTTACAGGCACGTACCACCATATCTGGTTGGCCAGGCTGGTCTTGAACTCCTGACCTCAGGTGATCTGCCCGCCTCAGCCTCCCAAAGTGCTGGGATCACAGGTGTGAGCCACCGTGCCTGGCCTATCTTTGTGTCTCATAGTGCCTAGTACTTTGCAAAGAGTACATGCTCCTTGAAGCCTTTTAGATGTTGATTAATAGAATACAAGATTAATAGTTCTTTTATAACCCACTGGATTATTTCTGGCTGGTCATTTCATTTTTTTTTTTTTTTTTTTTTGAGACGGAGTTTCACCCTTTTTACCCAGGCTGGAGTGCAATGGCGCAATCTCGGCTCTCCGCAATCTCCGCCTCCTGGGTTCAGGCAATTCTCCTGCCTCA
>NW_016107904.1:380736-388232 GCF_001604975.1 Cebus imitator
GTATTTTTAGTAGAGACGGGGTTTCACCATGTTGACCAGGATGGTCTCGATCTCTTGACCTCGTGATCCACCCGCCTTGGCCTCCCAAAGTACTGGGATTACAGGCATGAGCCACCGCGCCCAGCCAACCTGGGGTATTTTTAAATAAGTATCTATGAGACCTTGTAAACCAGCCCACCAGAGTTTCATCTAGAAAGTCACTGGCCGGTCCCCATGGGCGGCTGCAGCAGTGGCGTGTATCTTTCATTTGTTGCTTTAGCTGTTCATAGATGGTCTGCTTTACTGATACCAATAGCTCATGATGTTGTGACCTTCTGGCAGTCAGGCAGCCCGTATGATCAGAGGACTTGCCACTCTCTGGGCTTGCCTTTCAAATAGCTCACCATTTAAGTCCCTGTGCAGTTTCAAGACCTGAGAATGGTGGGGGATCAGTGGTAATAGAAACAGGGTCACTCAAAAACCATTTCTAGTTTGCCTGTAAAATATACAATATGTTTGTTTTGCTAACTTTTGGAGGGGTTTGGATGAGGGAGATTTTCCTTTTGAATTATATTTGGTTGGTTGAACAGGCGTGAAAATTATCATCACTTCGCAGAGCATACATCAGCTAGTGGAGAGGGAAGTGGCATGCCTTACAGGTTTGCTAAGTATAGGAGAAACCAGTCTAGAAATTACAAGTGAATAATCCCCAAAGCAGCTAATGAAGAATTGGCTATAATTCAGTTTGTTTTTTATGAAATAGATGAGTAATTGATGGTGTGACAAGTGTATTATGCTAATGGAATCATTTAATATCTTATGTTAACACCCACCTAAAAGGAATACTAAGTTAATTGATGTCTATTTAAGGAAAACCCTGTAGTGGTGTTGAATGTCAGAACTCAAGATTTGGTTGCAGCTACTCCTTCAGGCTGCCATTCCAGTTTCAATTTGACAATTTTTTCATCAGAATTGTTTAACACTTTCACTCCATTTGAAGCTTTTTTTTTTTTTTTTCCCCTGAAACTTGTATAATGGCAGGTTGAGGACTTTACAAGTGTTTATGAAGAAGTTGATGAAGAACAGTATTCGAAGCTGGTTCAGGCACGCCAGGATGATGACTGGATTGTGGACGACGGTAGGTGGGGGGATGTTGCTGCCCAGGCATTGTGTTAGGCGCCTCTTGTAGATTCTCATGTGGTGGAGTTGCTGCTTTGCCTGGGCAAATGTAAAACACTGTTAGGATCTTTGGTTTGGATTTTCCATTAATTATTTGAGGATGAAGAAGCAGAACAGTAGGATGTTTTTTTGGGGATATTTAGGATATCCTCAAGGATATAGTATGAATACCTCAGGATATAGTATGAATCCTCCAGGTAATGGCTGTGTAGAATTGGGGGGAGCTCCTTGTCTGTGGGGCCAATGCACCACACTTGGAATTAAGGAATGCCAGTTCAGGATCCATCTTTCCTGCTTTCTAATCCTATGTACGACCTTGGACAAGTCACTTGATCTCTGCATCTCAGATTCTTCATCTGTAATACGGGGATAAGAAAACTACCTTCTCCCAGAGCTGCTGTGAAGAGTGTATGAGGTTCTAGGTATGAAAATGAACTTGGTCAGTAGAAAGCACCGTACAAAGGCTGGTCCTAATGTTCCTGTGCCCCTTCTGAGAGCTCAGTGGTTCTCACTTGTAGGGTCTGACTTCTTGACCATGTGAATTCTGACCACAGGGAGCATATAGATTGTGCCTGTGACTATTTATGTTTCTACTTCTGTAATTGAATTCAGCTATATGGCCAGTTTTCCCTTGTAGACTGGGATGTCTCTGGGCTAGTGGTAATCTTGATTCTTTTACTTTTTATTCTTCTGGTAGAGTAAAATTGCTGTAAAGCATCCTATTGTGGCAGACTTTGATCTATGGGCCAAATCGTTTCCTGAGTTCACCCTGCTAGGTATAATATATATCCTTTGGTTTTTGACTCCATACCTGCTGTGTGGATGCTGTGCATTGTCTGACACCTGTGTGAACAGAATTCTGCTACACTTAAAAATAGTACAGGCCATGAAAACATATGAGCAGGTATAAAAGGTTTTTTTGGTCATGGCTAAAATATTATTGGCCACTTTTAGAAATTTGATCCCAGTATTAAATTTTGTCCCTGCAGATGGTATTGGCTATGTGGAAGATGGCCGAGAGATTTTTGATGATGACCTTGAAGATGATGCCCTTGATGCTAATGAGAAAGGTATCTACCTTTTGTTTTCCATGGTGTTGTTTTGAGATTTAAATAAATCTTTAAGATTGGAGATGACTTAGTTCCCTGATAGTTTCCTTTTGAGAGAAGGACCTACTACCGTTATTTTTAGGTACAGAATATGTCCTAATATGGAGAGAAGCATAGTTATGTGGAAAATTAAACATAAAAAGCAGAAACAACACCAGGAAATGAAGTTTTATGTCTCTATTATTCAAGGAGTTTGGTCTTCACTTATTTTGAAGTTTTCAGTCCTGTGGTCATTTAAAACTTGCTGATTTTGAGGGCTGCAACAGTGATCTCTTTTAATTCCTACTGAAGTGATGTACTTAGAATTTTAGCTCTTTGATAATTGTATAGCACAGTAACAAGGTTTAGAACTGGAGTAATCAACTTGCTTTGTATAATCGAAATTTAAAATACTATGGATGAATGTGTCAGATTGTCTTAGCTGTACAATCATTGGCAATTTTTTTTTCTTGAGTAAACAAGCCTGATTTAGTTCCTGTAAAATGAGAATGGAAAATTATCTTCAGTATTTTTTTTTTGTTTAGTTTGTTAATTAGTCTTCTACTACCAAGTGGTAGATTGGGGGTTAGCAAACTATGGCCCACTCACAACCAGTTTTTTAAAAAAACGTTTTGTCGAGATATAATTCACATGTAAAATATGCAATTCAGTGGCTTTTAATGTAGTCACAGTTTGTACAGCCATAACCACAATCAATTTTAGAACATTTTTGTTACCCCAAAAGGAAATCATGCCTGTTTTTGTGTGGCCCTCGAGCTAAGAATAGTTTTTACATTTTTAAAGGGTATTTTAAAAATAAAGAAAAAATGCAAAGAATATGTAGCTGTGTAAGACAAATTTATGTGCACGAAGCCTGTCTGGATCTTCATTTGCAGAATAACATTTTGCAGCATTAGTTTTCTCTCTCCTTCCAGCCACATACACAGAGACTTTTTTGCTCAGTGAACTTTTTGAACTTTAGCAATGACCTCCTAAGAATAAGGATACTTGACTACTTAACCATAATAACATTATCATGGTATTTTCTAATATATTGTCTATATTAAAAGTTCTCCAATTAGCCCAATAGTGTCTTTTAAAGCTATTTTTTAAAAATGCAGAATTGATTTTAGTCTTGAAGTCTCTTTAGTCTTTTTTAGTGTAGAACAGCAACACCTCCCTCCGCCCCCGGTCTCTTTTTGTGTTTCATCCCTTTTTAAAGGGATCAGGCTGGTTGTTTTGTTGAACATCCCACAATCTGAGCTTTGCCTGACTGCTTCGTTGTGCTTAGACTTGAGTTAAATATTTTGGCAACAATAAATAGTTACTTATTTTTTGAGACGGAGTCTCACTCTGTCGCCCAAGCTGGAGTTCAGTAGCACAATCTTGGCTCACTATAACCTCTGCCTCCCGGGTTTAAGCGATTCTCCTGCCTCAGCCTCCTGAGTAGCTGGGACTACAGGCATGTGCCACTGCGCCCGGCGAATTTTTTGTATTTTTAGTAGAGACAGGGTTTCACCGTGTTAGCCAGGATGGTTTCGATCTCTTGACCTTGTGATCCACCCACCTTGGCTTCCCAAAGTGCTGGGATTACAGGCGTGAGCCACTTCGCCCAGCCTGTAAATATCTATTTATATGTTTAAAATAAGTTTTGTCAACACCTACAATATAAATAAAGTTCTGTCCTTCCCACTGATCATAACAGGGGCGTATGTCACTTGTACCATTATTGTTGATACTAAGTTTGATCTTTTGGTTAAGATTATGTTTGTCAGATTTCTTGCTTATAAAGCTACTTTTTTCCCTTTTGTAGTTAATGCAAAATAGAGGGTGATAATTTGAGACCATGTGTATATCTCATTTCCCCATGAATTTTTACCCACTGCTTTTAGCATCTATTGGCGATCTTTTCCCTTCTTTTAAAAGTTATTGCTTCAGACTCATGGATTTCAAAAAGATTTACTGTTATAATTCATTAACCATTATTATCATTTTTCCTTTTTATGTTCAAATTATCGCAGATTTGGCTGGTGGGAGCCCTGTTAAGCCAGCTTCTGTGTTCTTTTGACATGGCCCCATCAGTCTTTGAGCACTTCCTTGCTTTCTGGGCCAAAAAGTTAAGATGTTCCAGGTTTAGCTTGTATTCTTCCTGTCCTAGACCTGGAACCAACCATTTCTCCCAAGAGTCCTGCTTCCTTTTAGTAGGGAATGGTATCCAGATATGGGAGATGGATGTGCTCATTGCTAGTAGGGTGTAATGGCTTCTAGGCCCTTTCAGTGAACAGAACAAGGAGGTTATATATATGTTATGAGTTCATACGGATATATTTGATTGGTTCAAATCCAACATCACTGGGCTCTTTATCTTACCAATTCTATATTTGTATCTGCCTTCACTCTCAATGAAAACCTTTGTCTTCTAAAATATACACAAAATATTATCAGAATCACTAAATGAATATGTCTATTAACAATCTTTCAAGTAAAGTTTATGATTTCTCTACAGTTTTATTTGTTCTTGGTATTTTTCCTAAGGGTCTATAGTCAGAGTATTGTGTTCAGAAGCTATGTAAAGTAATTTTTTAGTGTGTGTTGTATTAATTTACTATATAGGTTCATTTTTTGTTTGTATTCAAATTTCAGTTTTTAAAAATCCTTTTAATTTTACTTCCGAATATTGCAAAACATTTATATGATTTAAAAATCAAAATGAGTAACCTTTTTAAAATTAGTTTCCGGCTTATTACAAAATAAGCATATGTGTATTTTTTCTATGTGGGATGTTATTCATTCATTCATTCATTTGTTAGTTAAATTAGAATCTGTGAACGATCTTCCTGGTTCTGCCAACCTGTATAATTTGGTACCATTTGGTAGCATTGTGGTTAATTGTGTATTTGTAGTTTGTGTGAGTCCATGAAGAAGAGAATGAGCTCGTGTTCTACTTTCATCTCCCTGAACTGAGGAGGCCTGTGTTGAGTTATGGTTCTGTTGTTAATTGTCTGTGTCATTTTGAACTACTCCCATTACCTGTCTGGACTTGGGTTTTTGTCAGCTGCAAATTATGAGGTTGGACTGGATAGTGAGCTTCTCAAAGAAAGGACTCATGTCCTGGTAATCTCAGTGCTAATCACAGTAGTGGACACAAAGAAAGCATATAGTTTTGTTGAATAAACGAGCCATCTCTGTGTTTCTCTAGTCATATTCTCTCTTCCCAGTAATACATAAGTGAAGAGAATGGTTTGATCCAGAAGAGAGGTAGTCTTAGAAATTTTTATTTTGTGCTTTGCCACCACCATTCACCCGCAAGTCCCTACTGATTCAGTGTCCCTCACTTGGAGCCCATTAAGGTCACAAGATCTTAGGAAGGAAAACGGACTTCTGCAATGCACTTTAAAGACTTATAAGAAATTATTGAATTTTCTTAGAAATAAAAAGTCAACTCTATGGTGTGGATTTAATTCCTGGCATGTTGTTTTCAAACAGAAAAATGGCTGGGTGTGGCAGCTCACGCCTGTAATCCCAGCACTTTGGGAGGCCAAGGTGGGTGGATCACCTGAAGTCAGGAGTTAAAGATCAGCCTGGCCAACATGGTGAAACCCTGTCTCTGCTAAAAATACAAAAATTAGTTGAGTGTGGTCATGGGCATCTGTAATCCCAGCTACTCAAGAGGCTGAGGCAGGAGAATCTCTTGAACATGGGAGGCGGAGGTTGCAGTGAGCCGAGATCACACCACTGCACTCCAGCCTGGGTGACAAGGAAAAAAAACACACAGAGAAAAATATCAGCCAAGTCCCAATGAAGAAAAATCAGCAGGAAAATGCAATAAAACAGAAACACTAAATTGTGGAAGAATTTCACCTCAAATGTTTACTTGTATACATCTTTTTATCCTTCTGTATGAATCCTACTAACCTACACTGGTGAGATTAAATCCCTCTCATGAAGCCTTCCTTGCTATTCAACCTCCTGTTGACCTCCTCTTTTCATAAACTGTTAAGACCTGATTTTTATTAATTTAACATTTTGACTATTAATTATATTTTGCTTTCAAAGTGCTGCAGGTGATACAGATCTCCTGTCTCACATTTGCCACAAATATCCTACAAACCTTTTCACAATCTTAGGCACACGAAAATACTTTTTTCTTTTTTACTGTGGTAAAATGTGCATAACATAAAATTTACCACGAATGACATTTAATATATTCACAGTGTTTGCAACCATCACCATCATCTTGTTCTAGAACATTTTCATCAGCCCAAATAGAAGCCCCATACCCATTAGCAGTCACTCTCCAATCTCTCTTCCCCCAGAGCCTGACAACCATTAATCTGCTTTCTGTATTTATGAATTTGCCTATTTTTGACATTTCACATTTGATATAAATGAATCATGCAATATGTGATCTTTTGTATCTGACTTCTTTGACTTAGCATAAGATTTTCAAGTTTCACTCATGTTATAGCATGTATCAATACTTCATTCCTTTTTATTGTTGAATAATCTACTCTGTGGATGTACTACATTTTGTTTATTAGTTGATGGTCATTTGGATTGTTTCTGCCTTTTGGTTGTTGTACATAGTGCTACTATGAACATTTGTGTACAAGTTTTTGTTTGAATGCCTGGTTTCAATTTTTTAGTGTACTAACCCAGGAGTGGAATTGTGCATATGTGTTTTTATTTCCTTTTCTTTCTCTCTGTCTTTTTTTGAGACAGGTTCTTGCTCTCTTGTCTAGGCTGGAGTGCAGTGGTACCATCTCAGCTCACTGCAGCCTCTGCCTCCTGGGCCCAAGGTAGCCTCCCACCTCAGTGTTCCAAATAGCCAGGAATACAGGTACATCTCACCATGCTCAGCTAATTTTTTGTATTTTTAGTAGAGACAGGGTTTCGCCACGTTGCCCAGGCTGGTCTCAAACTCCTGGGCTCAAGCAGTCTGCCCACTTTGGCTGCAGAAAGTGTTGGGATTACAGGCATGAGCCATGGTGCCCAGTCTCTTTTCTTTCTTAAACAAAAGATAATATTGGCCAGGCGTGGTTGCTCATGCCTACAATCCCAGCACTTTGGGAGGCCGAGGTGGGAGGATCACAAGGTCAGTAGATCGAGACCATCCTGGCCAACATGGTAAAACCCCGTCTCTACTAAAAATATAAAACTTAGCTGGGCATGGTGGCACATGCCTGTAATCTCAGCTACTCGTGAGGCTGAGGCAGGAGAACGGTGTGAACCAGGGAGTCGGAGGTTGCA
>NW_016107904.1:388762-400992 GCF_001604975.1 Cebus imitator
GACCAGGATGGTCTCGATCTCTTGACCTCGTGATCCACCCGCCTCGGCCTCCCAAAGTGCTGGGATTACAGGCTTGAGCCACCGCGACCGGCCTATGTTTATTTTTTTGAGATGCTCTTGTCACCCAGGCTGGAGTACAATGGTGTGATCTCAGATCACTGCAACCTCCGCCTCCCAGGTTCAAGTGATTCTCTTGCCTCAGCCTCCTGAGTAGCTGGGATTACAGATGCCTGCCACCATGCCCAACTAATTTTTGTATTTTTAGTAGAAACGGGGTTTTACCATGTTGGCCAGGCTGGTCTCAAACTCCCATCCTCAGGTGATCCATCTGCCTTGGCCTCCCAAAGTGTTGGGATTACAGGTGTGAGCCACTGCCCCTGGCCTGCTACACATAAAATTTTATCAGCTGCTGCCTAATTCTTCACAGGAGCTGTCCCATTTTATACTCCCATGAACAATGTATGAATGTCTGTTTCCCTACAGCCTTACTAATAGAAATAGAGTGTTGTCAAGCTTTTGAATTTTCGCCACTCCGATTTGTGAGAAGTAGCGTGTCAGTCTGGTTTTCATTTGCATTTCTTTTCTTTTTTTTTTTTTTTTTGAGAAACACCTATTCAGATCTTTTATTTCTCCACCCCATTTTTTTTTTTGAGACTGAGTCTCGCTTTGTCACCCAGGCAGGAGCGCTGTTTAGGGCTGATAGGATATACTATGTGTCTGGTTGCTATTCCTCATAAAATGGAAATTAGGATGCCACCGTATCATAACTGGTAATCCCATTTCTTCATAGTTAAATTTTCCTATCAGATTCCGTGTAGATCTAAAGAGATGATATCATGAAGACTTTTAGGCTAATTCCTTGGTTCAAGATTAGCTTTATCTTTTTATTTCTGTGGGGAAAACAAAAAAACCCAAAATTTTCATTTTTGAAAAGCTTTTTATTCACATTAACAATAGCAATTAAGCAGTCACACTTAACTCATCCTGATATTTAACTGGTATCTTATTAGTTTCAGTAATAACATTTAGCCCAGGTTTTCTTGAATTAAGCTCATTTAAAATATTTTTTCCTACATACCTTGTATAAAATCTCATAGTTTTGTATTTTTAATTCTTAACACTTTTCTTCCCAGTTCACATATACAGAGATTAAGTGACTAGGCTTTTAAATTTCCATTTTGATTTTTGCTGATGCATGTTTCTAAATAATTTATATTCCAACAGGAAAAGATGGTAAAGCACGCAACAAAGACAAGAGGAATTTAAAGAAGCCTGCAGTGACAAAACCGAACAATATTAAGTCAATGTTCATTGCTTGTGCTGGAAAAAAAACTGCAGATGTGAGTTTCATGGTTTCCTTATATTTTGTATTTTCCTTTGTGAGGTGAATTTAATATTTGATCATACAGATGATAGGTGCTCAGTATATATTTGAGTAACATTTTTCCAGTTTCACTCACTAAGTTGGATGTAGATTTCTAAGTGAATTAAGGTACTTCATTGGAACTTGGGAAATCGAAAAGAAAATTGAACAGAAAAGCTGAATTGAGAGTGTGTTTAATTTTAGTGAGTAGCAAGAAGATCCTGGAGTAAGGATGAATGCAGAGGACGGGAGCTATAGATATAGAAATTATATATCCACAGGTGATTGTTAAAATCTGTGAATGTAGATGAGCCCTCAGAGTGAGGAATGAAGAGGCAAGGACACTTCCTTTTATACACATGTTTGTAGTTTTGGTGAAAAATTTAAGTGCAAGGCTTTCTCATGCTACCTTTCTTTATCATTTCCAGAAAGCTGTAGACTTGTCCAAGGATGATCTGCTAGGTGACATTCTACAGGATCTTAACCCTAAGGTAAATGAATCTCCAGGAGTTGTAAAATATGCAAGAACATAGACTGAAGAAACACTCTAGTAATTATACAAAACAGACTATTGCCAGAATTCAAAAATTTTTTTTTTGTATGGTCGCCTGGGCTGGTGTGCAGTGACGCGATCTCGGCTTGCTGCAACCTCTGCCTCCCAGGTTCAAGCGATTCTCCTGCCTCAGCCTCCTGAGTAGCTAGGATTATGGGCACCTACCACCACGCCCGGTTAATTTTTTTTGTAGTTTTAGTAGAGATGGGGTTTTACTATGTAGGCCAGGCTGGTCTCGATCTTCTGACCTCATGATCTGCCCACCTAGGCCTCCCAAAGTGCTGGGATTACAGGTGTGGGCCACTGTGCCTGGCCTATTGCCAGAATTTTTTAAAATGTGAGGACAACACCAACAAAAACACCCCATAAAAAAAAACCCCTTCAGGTTGGTTTCTTTTCCCCACCATTTTAGGTGAGTATTTCCAGCTGTTAGAGCTGTGTGATTATGTAGATAGGGCTGTGTGGGTGTGTGTTTGAAGTAGTAAGAGTATACCCAGGAGTCAGTTCTGTTAGTGCTCACTGCTTGTGTTCAGTTGCTGTGGTGTAGGTTCCCTAAATAGATTGAAGCCTGTCAATCTGCACAATCAGGTATAAGAGCCTCGTCTTGAATTCTGAGTGGGAATGAAGGATGAGTGAGTGAACTATCTCCGATAGAACTTGAACAGGATTAGCTGCACTGCAAATTTGAAATTTGGCCATTTCCCATAAAGACTAAGCTGTCATTTAGAAGTGTACTTCTTTTGAAGTGACCATTGATTAAAATAACTTAACATCAACACCATGTAGTTCTATCTTGACAATTTTTAAATGTAATATTCTCAAAGGTTAAGTGAAAGTGTGCTAAATTTTAAAAAGAAAAAATTGGTGAGGGGGTAGATTTAATATCTATTTTAGTTTTCTTGTGATTTCTATAGTATTGTTGCTATAGTAACCACAGTGCATGAACATAGATGGGAGAGGGTGGGGGGAGGGGGAAGGGAAAGAAAAGAAAGCTTTGCTTATTGGGCTTCAATGAGTGAAGAAGTATACTTTTTCTGTCTGTGGTAAGCCAAGCATGGCAGTGAATATGTCTTACCTTTCCTTTTAGACACCTCAAATAACTCCACCACCTGTAATGATACTGAAGAAGAGAACATCCATTGGAGCTTCACCGAACCCTTTCTCTGTGCACACCCCCACGGTAAAGTGTGTAGAGATACCTTCAATCTTGATTTATAGTATTGCTTTAAACTTATTTTATTGCTTTTCTATGTGAGGGAAATACCTTTAAATTTGTTTTTCATTTTTGTTTTAAATTAGGACTCTCATTCAATATATAGTTTCATGTATTTCAAAAATAGCATGTGCCTGCTTTTTTCATAGTAAATTTGCAGTAACTAGTATGTGTTTATTATAGGTATTACAACTGTGGTAAATGCAATAATTTTCCTTCCAGAAGCAAGTATCTTTTTGTAAACCTAGGTAACAGTAAAATAATTGAAGCTGTTACATTAATAATACATAAAATCTTTTTATAAAAGGGAACTGTCATTATCTTTGGTCAGGGTAGGACAGTTGCGTATTTTTACTATGTAGGTCTAACTGACTAAATATTTAAAAACGTTTACAGGCAGTTCCTTCAGGAAAAATTGCTTTCCATGTCTCCAGAAAGGAGCCTCCATTAACTCCCGTTCCTCTTAAACGTGCTGAATTTGCTGGTAAGTTTGATGTCAGGCAGAATTGCAAGAGTGTTGAGTGCTTTCTGTCAAAAATGGAGGCCCCATGATGGAGGAGGTATAGGTGATTTTGAAGGTGTTGTGATGGTAAGTTTAAATGTGAAGATTTAAATTCATAGCAGTAGAAGTTAAAAACACCCAATTTGGAGATTAAGGAGAAATGCACACATAGTATAGAAAAGGAAAAGGGACAGGCTGCTATTTTAGTGTTGGATGAGCCTTTGGCCCAGTGGCACTGGCACATGACAAGAATGGGTGATGATGTCTACAGGCGAGCCGGTACAGGCGGAGAATACAGAAGAAGAGCAGGAATCAGGGCCAATGGAGTTTGAAGATGGTGACTTTGATGAACCCATGGAAGCTGAAGAGGTGGACCTGGAGCCTGTGGCTGCCAAGACTTGGGACCAAGAGAGTGAGCCAGCAGAGGAAGTGAAACAAGAGGTGGATCCTGGGAAAGGGACCATGTCCTACTTGTAAGAGCATTTTATGACTTTTCTGGCAAATAGGACTACAATTTGCTGTTGAATTTTGAAAGGTTTTTGAAAATGTGATTTCTGCAGAGGAAGTGTTTTCCCGGATGTCTCTTGTTGGGATGTTGATCAAGAAGGTGATAGCACTTTCTTAGTGCAGGAAGTTCAAGTGGATTCCAGTCACCTCCCGTTGGTAAAAGGGGCAGATGAGGAGCAAGTATTCCACTTTTATTGGTTGGATGCTTATGAAGATCAGTACAACCAACCAGGTAATCATATATAAGGTAACTATATGCCTTTAACTCAGAGTAGGACCTTTCCCTTAAGTATTTTTGTGTGTGTGTATGTGTTTTGTCTTTTTATTTTCTTTAATCAATTTATTTATTTTTGTTTTTTGTTTTTTTTTTTTCCTTTGTCTTTTAAATACTTGAGTGATTGTAATTGGCTCAGGTCAGGCCCTGCCCTCACTTAACATGTATTGTAAGAGAGTGGCACTCATTCATTGTAAAGTGAATGCGCCACCCTGATGGAGAGGAGGTATGGTGTGAATATTCCTTAAAGATGCTTATTCCAAAAATCAGTTACATATGGTTTTGGAATGTGTGTTTATAGTTCACTATTGGTGTATCTGAAGTTACAGGAATGTACTTCAATTTAAATGAAATTAGTCATTAATTTGTCTGTTTCTTCAGTAATTCTGAATGCCTGTTGTGTGCTAGGCACTGAGATGGGATGAATAAGCTGGAAAAATTCCCTACACTATAATGGAGCTTACATTCTAGGGGGGTGGGAGGGTGGGGGCACATTAGCAGTAATGAGATAAATTGATAAATGATGTAAAGAAAATTAGCTGGGCAATGGCCAGGGGAGGCCTGTCTGAGGAAATGACCACTGGGCTGAGATTTGAGGTGTTTGCAGAGCTGACCAAAGGGCATTTCAGCTTAATAAGCCAGTACTAGCAAAGGCCTAGAGAGAGGAAGGAGGAGGCCTGTGTGGTTGTAGCATAGTAGTCAAGTGACAAGATTGGTATAAAATGAAGCTGGAGATAAAGACAAAGGCCAGATAATGTAGGACTTTGAAAGCCACCTTAAGAAGTTTGAATCTTCTAAGAGCAATGGGGAGGCATTGGAGAGTTTTAAATACAGGAGGTGGTGGTAACATAATTGGGTTTACATTTTAACAGCAACAGTGATTTGTGTAGAGAGTAAGCACTGTGGTGCGTGTGTGCGTGTGCACACACAAATGTGGAGGGATGGGCTGGTGTGGGGTAATGGGGAAGTGTGGAAGCCTTGGAGATCAGTCAGTCCAGGGCAGGGCTGCTAGTTACTTGGACCCTGGTGGCTGGAGAGGAGAGAAGTAAAGGCATTTGACACGTCTTTTGACACAAACTTGTTAATGGATTGGATAGGGAATGTGACAGAAAGGAGGAATCAAGGATGGTTTCCAGGTCATCCTAATGAGCTAATACTGTGAATTCTTGACTCACAAAAAGCCCAGAGACTGTTCAGTATTGTTTTGTGCCTCTTTGAGCCCTTCTTCACTGTGGGACTGTGCAATACAAGATCTGCTGGATTAATGTAAAATACAGTATGCACCCTTTAACAGAGTCGTCTTTATTTAGATCCTTTTTTGGATCTGTGGTACATGCAAATAGTGTATTTTTCAAAGCGGTTTCCTGGAGGCTGTATCTAGTAAAAAGAGATGGAGTACCTAGGTGCCAGGACAGCAAGCATATGAGTAAATTGAAGGCCATATTTACCTTAAAGATAATCAGGCATTGACTTTAACTGGAAAAATGTTAATGATCTCAGGCAGAGGTGGGGACAGTCAGAAGCATTAATATGTTTCAGCTTATCAAATATATATAAACTCTTGAGGCAATCGAGTAGCACACTGCCATGTATTAGTTTCTTGGGAAAAGATAAAATCAATTTTAGAAATGATATCTTAATCTACTTTAGGACAAAATGATTTGATTAGATCCCCTCACCTCTTTGACTACTTTGTTACTCTGCTGGACGGCTGGCAAGTATGATTACATGAGCCTGAGCAGTTGATTTCCCATCCATTGCCAAAACCCAGGGCTGCACAATTGTACAACCTCAGGGAATACCATTTTCACGTGACCTTCCTGGAGCATAGCAGTGTGACTGGTGCTCCCTGGAGCTCTGCAGCACAGTGGCCTGGCTATCCCGGTGTTACTCCCAGTGCTTTGCTGCACCTGCTCAGTGCTGCATTTCATTCCCTATCTTGGTTAATGGTCCCATCAAAACCAGAAACCTGGGAGTCATTCTTGATTCTGTCCTTTTCCTCACTTCCCTTTCCAAGTCTGGTTAGTTTTCTCTGCCTAAAGGGGACAACTTACCTTCTCTTTCTTCTCATACTTACCGCCCCTGGTCCCTTCTTGCCTACTGAAACAATTGCACCAGCCTCCTAATTCATCTCTTAGCTATTGTCCTCCACATCACTGCTAGAGGGATTTATCAGAACGGCAGTTCTGACCATGTCATTTCCTCATTAAAAAAATTCTCAGTGGCTACTGCCTACAACATAAAGTCCAAACTCCTTAGCAAGGCGTTTGATGCCTGCTGTCGATGAATTTTGTGCCCTAGAAATAGTTCTCTGTATGTACTTTGCTGCTCTTTATACCAGTGTTCCTTTACTGGTGTTTTGTCTGATTGGAATGCCCTCATCTGACTCATTCTTCAAATTTCAGCCCAGATGTGATCTCCTGGGAGTTTACCTAAACCTCCAGATGGGTCTAGGAGCCCTTTCTCCTTGTGACTACATCATAGCCTTTCCCATTGTAGCATTTGTCCTATTATTTTGAAGTGATCTGAGTCTGTGTTTTTCTTTCCCACAAAGCCTGTAAGCTCCTGGAGGGCTGGGATCTTTTATTTCCAACATGCAGCAACAATGCCTAGCACATAGTAGGTGTTAAATAAATAGTTGTTGAAATAAACTGCACAGTGACTGACAGTCCTGTAGATGCAGATGAAACATTTCAGAGACCAGTGTTGCATTTGCTACTATTACTGAGTTTGCATCTTAAAGCCTTGTAGCTTTGTGGGGTATGAGAATGCATAACACAAAAACAAATGGTTCCCCACTCCCCCACAATCCCACAAATTAAATATACCCATAAAGCACCATATTGCCAGGTTGCCAAGGATTAGAACCTTAAGAAGCAACAACCTTTTTTCTTTCCTTTGTGAAAATGAGTTGATTATTTCTACATTTTGTTTACTGGCTGACACTCTTAGTAAACAGCATTGTTTTGCAGGGTAAGGATCTAGAGCTGCGTTGTCTACTGTGGCAGCCACCGGCCACCTGTAGCTCTTTAAATTAATTAAATACAAATTAAAATTTAGTTTCTCAGTCACTAGCCACATTTCGGGTGCTCAATAGCAACTGTGGCCAGTAGCTACCATATGGGATGGTTCAGAAACAACAATTTCATCATCACAGAAATTTATTTCAACTAGTGCTGGTCTGTAGTGACAGGTGTTGGAAGATTAAAGCATTGAAGCACAGCTATATTTGCAAAGCAACCAATTTATGGTATGTGGTGGTGTTGAATTCCTGGTACTGATCATAGTCATGGATAGGCTTTTTCAACCAATATTGAAAAATATTTTGCCATTGAAAGAGATACTTCGCTATTGGTCTGTCATCCAAATGCTAAGGCAGAATGAAATCTCTGGTGCTGGAGAAGGCCTCAGAGATTATCCAGTCTAGTTATGCACTTAGGAAACTGAGGTTCCAAAAGATACAATAGCTCTTTAGTGGTAGAAGCTTGGACTTCTCACCCTCAGTCCACTCTCCTGTTCTGGTTCTGTGGTACTTCTCAAGTTGTGTTCTCTTCTATGGCACATCTTTCTCTGTTATTGATGCCAATGGGTTAAATAAGATAGCTTAAAAAAAAAACTCCTTTAATCTCAGAGGGTTGAACAGTTTCATCATGATAGCAGGTAATGATCACTGAGCTTTGGTGAAATCAATGCTGCTAATAAAAATGAAGTACTGCGAAAGACCCTGTTATTGTTTGTCACTTTCTTACGGATTCTAAGTAAGTCAGTTGTTGCTGAATGCTCCATAATTATGAAAAGAATCTTACTCTTTGCATATGGGAAGATATCCTGTCTTCATTATGACTTTTTCAAGGTTGAATAATCCTGACTGCACCTGGTTTCAGTTAGTAACTTTGAGGGGAATGTAATCTTTGTTTACCATGATCTTTTTTGTGGCAAATGAGGCATAAACAGTGTCAAATGTGTTGCATGAAGTGTGATATTAGTTTGACTGTAAAATGAGCTATTTGAATCTTTGAATCCAATATTAGGGTCTTTATTTTTCTTTGCATAGCATTTTGTTTTTCCATCTTTAACTGTTGTGAGGATGACTTTTAATTTTCTGAGCTACTGTGATTTTTTTTCTTTTTTAATCATCCCATAGTCCTTCCTTCTCTTTCTCTCCCCTGTCTACCCTCCCTGTTACCCCCCTAAGCTGAAAAAAGTCTCATAACTCTTGGAAGAATTTTAATCATCTGCAGAAGTGAAAATTCTTAGATCGTCTTATTTCTACCAGGATGTGTGACAAAAGGAGTCACTGATGAGCAGTCTTGTGAAACTGGGGGAATTGACCTTGTAAACAGTAGCCTTTGCATGTGCCAGAATTTATTTCATTTATTTATTTATTTTCTTTCTTTCTTTTTCCCTCCCCTCCCTTCCCCTCCACTCTCCTCATTTTCTTTCTTTTCTTTCTTTCTCCCTCCCTCCCTCTATTCCCTCCCTTCCCTTCCTTCCTTTCCTTCCTCCCTTTCCTTTCTTCCCTTTCTTCCTTCCCTTTCTTTCTTTCTTTTCTTTCTTGATGGAGTTTCACTCTTGTTACCCAGGCGGGAGTGCAATGGCGCAATCTCTGCTTACTGTAACCTCTGCCTCCCGGGTTCAAGCAATTCTCCTGCCTCAGCCTCCTGAGTAGCTGGGATTATGGGCATGCACCACCATGGCTGGCTAATTTTTAATTTTTTTTTTTTTTTGTATTTTCCGTAGAGACGGTGTTTCTCCATGTTGGTCAGGCTGGTCTCGAACTCCTGATCTCAGGTGATCCACTTCCCTCGGGCTCCCAAAGTGCTGAAATTACAGGTGTGAGCCACTGCGCCTGGCCCAGAATTTTCTTAGTGTCTCAGATTAAGTGTCTGTGTTGAGTGGCTTTGTTGATGGATTACTGCTGTCTGATTATTCATGGAGCCCAAGATTTTGCACAGTGACCATCTCTTGGGTTGACTAACAAATGTTTGCAGTCTGTCCTTCATGGCCAATTTTCATAAACAATGATTTTATGTCTAAAAAGGTGTGATTTTACTTTATAGTATTCATTAATTAGGGATCTCAACAGGAGAGCTTCTACTGATTTGGTTACTAAACCATTTGTTAAACTGAAATAGAAGAGAAAGGAACATTATAAACCCTACGTAGTTAGACATCCTAAGTAGCTGTGAGGCAGAAAGGGTGAAATTGAAGATAATAGTAGTCCCTACTATGATATATTTATTATTATATGGCATAAGAAATATGAGGTAAGTTATGTTTTTCCTAAGCACAGTTTTACATATAGAAAAATACTGATATGCTAGTTATCCTGATACATGAATATTGTTTTTTGTTGGTAAATACAAGTGCTAAAAAATTAGAATTATATTCTCAGATCTGTTAAGTTCTCACAAGAGGCTTAATTATGAGATTTGTTGGAAAATACTTTGCTTGTTTCTGTTTCTTTTTATTTTGAGACAGGGTTTTGCTGTGTTGACCAGGCTGGTCTCAAACTCCTGAGCTCAAGCAATCTGCCCACCTTGGCCTTCTGAAGTGCTGGGATTACAGACATGAGCCACTGTGCTTGGCCTGTTTCGTTTCGCTTAATCTGTGTAATCCTGGTTATGGGGAAAATGTTTATGCTAAGTTAGAGAATCATTCTGTCCCCTGTCCTCCCAGTGGTCATACATTGTGCCATTGTGTTAGTGTAGTATGGCATCAGTACTGAGTATAGAGCTGGTCTTGGGGAGTTGGAAATGGATATAAGTTTGCTGTCAAAATGAATTATCGTGAAGGTATAAATGTGCAGACACATTCAGCGAGCCTCTATATTGCTTCTTTAATTAGATGAAATTGTAATGTTTATTTTCTCATGATTTTCACTTATTCTTTCAGGTGTGGTATTTATGTTTGGCAAAGTTTGGATTGAATCAGCTGAAACCCATGTGAGCTGTTGTGTCATGGTGAAAAATATCGAACGAACACTCTACTTCCTTCCCCGTGAAATGGTAAACATTAGTGATTAGCTTTTACTTCTCAGTAGTTGTATCTGCCACACATTCTGTGTTCTGCTGCCAGCTCTGTCCTTCAATAGGGCTACGAATTCTCCACAACCCTGATGCTTCTTTCTTGCTGCTCGCCTAGTGACCACTGATTGTCAGCAATTCTATTAGGGGTTGGGAAAAGTAGAAAAATAAAGTAGAACTCAGTTTTTCAATTTGTTGGAGTATAAATGTTTCTGAGTTTTAGTACATAATGCTTTCTTTCCCTCACCCCTCATTTCCATAATAATCAGGGTTGGAACTATAAGGTTTTAAAATGTGACATGGTTTTTTGGCCCAGTTTTCATAGTTTTGCTGCATAGGCAGCAGTGATACTCCCTCCATTGCCGTTTATGAACAAGTTCAATTCTATTTGCTTCTCCTTTTTTATTGGGACTTAACATCCCCGTTTCCCTCTCAGCCCCTCCCCATGTCAGTTGAACTGTGGAGTCTCTTGGTCAGGATTTACAATGCTTATTCTTCCATTTTGTAGACTTGATCATCTTTATCACTGATTTGTTTTTATGATGCCATTGGGAGGAATTGGACATTTGGTTTAGTACATTTTTTGGGTCTGTTTGGATCTTTGAATTTATCTGTAAGACTGCTATTAAATATTTAAATGGGAAAGGATGAAAATTGATACAGACTTGGGTTTCTGGTAGCTGAGAAGATCTTATGTACAGATACTTTTTTTTTTCCCATCTGCCCCCCTTTCTGGGGTAACAGAAAATTGATCTAAATACGGGGAAAGAAACAGGAACTCCAGTTTCAATGAAGGATGTTTATGAGGAATTTGATGAGAAAATAGCAACAAAATATAAAATTATGAAGTTCAAGTCTAAGGTTTGTATTTGGTGATGATTTTTTTCCAGCTATGTTTGTTGTTTATTTTCTGATTTAGCAAATAGTTATTGCATATTTTCTTTGTGCAGGATGCCTTCTGTGTGACTATAATTTATTGAATGGAAATTTCATAGATATGAATGTAAAGACAATATATTAGATTTGTAAAAGTATTTTTCTTTTTAAACTGCTTACAAAATAATTGTTTATTAATTTGAATGGAAAGATAACATAGCAAATTAATTGCCTCCAGTGCTTGCAACATGTCTTGTGCCCTTATTCTCAACTGGAGAAGAAACTGCTCTGATCTCATTTGTATTAGTTATTGCCAAGATGTTTTGGTTAGAAAGTTAAGTAACGTTTTATTTTTAAAAATCAGGGACCATGACACAGTCTGATAGAATGAACATCTTTGTGCTAGTTATGATGAATTGTCTTGATTTAGTGAGATTGATGCCTTTGGCTATAATTGTGGAGACTATATAGCCTGCTGAAAATACTGGCTGTTAAGAATGGTCGTGGAGGATTGAGTTACTGAAGATAAGGCTAATAGTATTAACTGTTTGAGTTTTGAATTGTGGCTGATGGTTCAAGTCTTTAAAATTCCAAAAGCAATTGTGTTATACTGGTGAAGAGTATAGGTGCTGAGGCCAGACTGCTTGTGCTTTAAGTCCTAGCCTACTGCTTACTAGTGTGTAACCTTGGACAAGTGCTGCATAACTTCTCTGTGCCTGTTTCTTCATCTGAGAAATAGGGCCCTATTTCAAGAGTTGCCGAAAGGGTTAAATCACTTAACTCATATTAGATGGTTAGAACAGTCCTTGCTAGATAGCCAACACTCAGTAAATATAAGCTATAATTATAATGCTAATTATTTAGTATTCTAGCAAGATGTAGTTGCTTAATATCAAATAGTAGCAAGTCATTTAAT
>NW_016107904.1:406836-411915 GCF_001604975.1 Cebus imitator
CCAGGCTGGAGTGCAGTGGCACAGTCTCAGCTCACTGTGGCCTCCACCTCCCAGGTTCAAGTGATTCTCCTGCCTCAGCCTCCCAAGTAGCTGGGATTACAGGTGCGGGGTACCACACCCAGTTAATTTTTGCATTTTTAATAGAGACGAGGTTTTCCCATATTGCCTAGGCTGATCTCGAAGTCCTGACTTCAAGTGATCTGCTCACCCTAGCCTCCCAAAGTGCTGGGATTACAGGCGTGAAACACTCCATCTGGCCTGATCTTTTTTTTTTGACATCTAGCGTTCTTTTTTCTTAACATCTGATCTTTTAATAATAGTTAATACAGTAGATGGCCATAGTTCATAGTTAAGTGTTTGGGAGCAGTTTAATTAGTAGTTAGTTTAAAAAAAGTATTCACCTCTAGTGTCCAGAATGAGGTTTCCACATTCCTTTTTTTTTTCTTTTTGAGACAGAGTCTTGCTCTGTTGCCCAGGTTGGAGTAGAGTGCAGTGGCACGATCTCGGCTCACTGCAACTTCTGCCTTTCAGGTTCAAGTGATTGTCCTGCCTCAGTCTCCTGAGTAGCTGGGATTACAGGTGTGCGCCACCATGCCTGGTTAATTTTTTTGTATTTTTAGTAGAGATGGGGTTTCACCATGTTGGCCAGGCTGGTCTTGAACTTCTGACCTTAAGTGATCTACCCACCTTGGTCTCTCAAAGTGCTGAGATTATAGGTGTGAGCTGGTGTGCCTGGCCCCATTTTCTAATAAAAGGAAACTGAGGTCTGTGAAGTAATGGCTGATTCAGGGAAGGAAATATCTGGAACATCTTATTATACCAGAGAGCAAGGACAGTAGTAAAATCTACTGAAGATATGTTAAAAGGACTCAGTAATTCCACTTGGACTCAGTAATCAACTTGAAGAGTCTTCTACTGACCAAAGATGGGACACTGTGAGAGTAAGAATACGTGTAACAGATTGAAACAAATCAGATCCATGAGTTAATAATGATATTGTCAGCAATGACACCGCATTGGTCACTTGTGAAGGGAGCCAGGGAACCAACTCATTATTTTGAAAACTGGTAAAGGGATTTAANCAGCCTGGAGTGCAGTGGCACAATCTCGGCTCACTGCAACTTCCGCCTCCCAGGTTCAAGCGATTCTCCTGCCTCAGCCTCCCAAGTAGCTGAGACTACAGGCTCGCGCCACCACATCCAGCTAATTTTTGTATTTTTAGTAGAGATGGGGTTTCACCATGTTGGTCAGTCTGGTCTTGATCGCCTGATCTTGTGATCC
The DNA here is from genome assembly GCF_001604975.1 of Cebus imitator. Taxonomy (NCBI): domain Eukaryota; kingdom Metazoa; phylum Chordata; class Mammalia; order Primates; family Cebidae; genus Cebus; species Cebus imitator. The sequence continues at coordinate 408,118 of NW_016107904.1, forward strand.
ACCCACCTCGGGCTCCCAAAGTGCTTGGATTACAGGCGTGAGCCATTGCACCCGGCCAAAATTTTCATCTTTTATTGCGCCTCTTGAATGTAAATATTTTTGAGTTCTGTAGTGTCCAAGATAAGTCCTTTTAGCATTTTGACACTGGGTATTTTAGTTCTAATCGAAAGAGGAAAAGGTACCTTTTTGGCTTTTTTTACCTTTGTATTCCGTAAGGGTTCTTGATGATTAAGTACAAGAGCATGTATTGTATATGTAATACTGGTCAGTTTGTGAAAAGTTTTTGTCTTAAGGATTTTTTTTAAATATCTACTTAGCCAGTGGAAAAGAACTATGCTTTTGAGATACCTGATGTTCCAGAAAAATCTGAGTACTTGGAAGTTAAATACTCGGTAAGTCAAACACAATTACTGGGTTTTGCTTGAGAATGACATTTTTCTGTTTTTGAACTTTCAACTGACTTTCAGTTAGGAGTATTGGCAGGGATCCTCAAGCCCACACTTCACTGAAGTGGATTTATAGTAATGAATAATTGAAATGGATAAAATTAATTTAAGTATATAGACTACAGGTTACACTACCCTTCTCTGCTTTCGAGTATACATCTTTAAATAAATAAGTTGAAACAGCACAACTGTTTGTCAAGTGGAATGAATGCCACATGATGGAGTTGGACATCATTAGTCTGTTGAAGTGTCCCTTTTGAGCAGTGGAAAGGTGAGAGAGGAGTGTCAGTAGCATTGCTATAGCACTACTCTTGCTCCTGTGACAGGCAGGGTCATTGCTATGGGATATTAATTAACTAGACCTTAACCTCTTCTTACCTCTGTTCTAGTGTTTTGTTCCTACAATATTGGAAAAGGAAAACTTTTAAGAAATATTTCTGACAGTGGTGATGAAAAGTATTTTCAATGAGTTCCACTCTATTGCTTTCATTCTTCTAATGGAGTGGTACTTATTTGGTTATTCTTTATCAGTAAAGCATGTACAGCTCTGGACAGAAATTCTCTTTTGGGGGAGCTTCTTGGCCTATTTTTCTTCTAATGGGTGCCATCAAGATGCATTATTTTGTCATTGTGAATTGGTTTTGTTTCCTACTGTGAATTGTTTTGGATTTCATTTGTGGCAAATTACATTTCATATATATCAAAGGGTTTCTTCTGTGCTTCATAGAGAGGCTTTTGTTTATTTCAAATATAGACTTTGGAAAATGCAAAGTAATAGTTTTAAACAAAAGGATTTTTTTTTTTTTTTTTTTCCTTTTTTCAGGCTGAAATGCCACAGCTTCCTCAAGATTTGAAAGGAGAAACTTTTTCTCATGTATTTGGGACCAATACATCCAGCCTGGAACTGTTCTTGATGAACAGAAAGATCAAAGGACCTTGCTGGCTTGAAGTAAAAAGTCCACGTAAGGAAAAATATATGCTCAGAATGCTGAATAGATTGCTGATAGATGTGGTTTTTAAAAGGGAAGTTAGGAAATTGATATATTTATTTTAATGTATCCACTTCCTTTTCTGTTTGTTTCTTCAAAGTTTTCCTTGAGTGAGTATAGGGAGTATATTTGGAATCACCTTATCTCTATAATGCCTGGCAGTTTAGTCTGAGGGAGGCCTTAGTTTGGGGTGCATCCCTCATTATGCTGTTATTCACATGTACTTCTGACCTGGCTGATGTGGCCCAGCTGTTCTCCATAGTGAACTGCTGATCTTTGAAGTAGAGGAGAATCGGTATTCAATATGGATAGTGCCTGTTTGGCCTGTTACCTGATGTTTTTCAGTAATTGCTTCTATGGTAGTCTGCTTTGTCTTTGTGAAGCTCTTAAAAATGTTTCATGATTCCTCCAAGGCAGTGTTTCAGTTTTTTTAAAGTCTATTTTGGGTCCTGAATTCTTTGGAGAATCTGATGACTGCTATGGACCTCTTTCCCAGGAAAATGAACATATGTACGCACACATGAGGATTTGCATACAACCCAATAATGTGGCTTATTTTTAGTTAGATGTTATAATATGTCATTCTTATTAGAAGGCAGGATTGAAGAATATCCCAGTTAATGACAGATGCCTTAATTATAGTAGTTTTTCTTTTTCAGTAAATAGCTATTGATCTGTTGTATCTATTCTGTTTCAGAGCTCTTGAATCAGCCAATCAGTTGGTGTAAAGTTGAGGCAATGGCTTTGAAACCAGACCTGGTGAATGTAATTAAGGATGTCAGTCCTCCTCCACTTGTCGTGATGGCTTTCAGCATGAAGACAATGCAGAATGCAAAGAACCATCAAAATGAGGTTAAAAAAATAGGACAGATTTTGTACCCATGCCTTAGATGCGATACTTGACTGAACTTGCACAGCTTTGCTTTAAGAGAAAGTTGTTCTTTTTGGAGGGGAAAGAGTAATAATTTGCTACTAAACTCTTATTATAGAGAATGAATTGAATTTGTCTAGTGTTGGAGTTTTTTCTTAAAGACTTAAATTGCTGAACTTATTTTTTGTCAAATTTTTTATGTAGGAGAACTTCAAATAGATACAGAGTAATAAAATGGAATCCATATACCAATCACTCATATTCAGCATTTAGTAAGATTTTGTCACACTTGTTTATTTCTCTCCCTTTTTTCCCTCTTGAAGTATTTTAAAGCTGGTCTCAGACATTGTGTCATTTTACCTCTGAACCTTGGTATGCTTCTTTCAAAACGTGCATACTTTCTTATATAATACCGTTAGCACACCCACTAACATTAACAGTGGTGATTCCTTGGTATAATCTAAAATACCGAGTCCATACTTACATGACCCTGTTTCTTAAGATGTCTTTTAACGCTCAGTTTGTTTGAATCAGGATTCACACAAGATTCACAGATGCTATTTAATCTCTGCACCTCTTCAACCTCTTTTAAATAGGAAGAACTCACTCCCACTCTTCAGTTTTTTAAATGACATTGAATAATTAAAGAAATATTGTTGTTCGTCTCATAGAATATCCTGTTTTCTCCATTCATTTGCTTTGTTGTGGTGTCATTGGACCTTTCCTCTATACCAAGGGTTGGCAGCCAATGAATGGTCTGTGAGCCAAATCCAGCCTGCTACCTATTTTTGTAAATCAAGTTTCATTGGAAGACAGCATGTATACAGCTGCTTTTGCACTATGACAGGAGAGTTGAGTAGTAACAGAGACCATATGGCCTGCAAAACCTAAAATATTTACTATCTGGCCCTTGAAAGAAAAAATATGCTGACTCTGCCTTATCCTTCATATTTCTGTATACTGTAAGTTAGCTCTAAATGATCAAATTAGATTCAGGTTCAGCTTTTAGCCCAAATGCTTTATAGATGATGCAGTGTACTTCATATTGTATCGTATCAAAAGACACAATGTCTGGTTAAGCTGCTATTAGTTGACAAAGGCTGGGATCACGGGGAAAAAAACCCTACTATTAATGAGTCTGTTTGGTTAGCGGTTGAATTAATGATAAACTATTGTAATTCTCCATCAGCTTTTCATCTAATGTAAGGTTTTTTCACCTTGACACCCCACGTATTTTGGGCCAGGTAATTCTTTTGTGGGGCACTGTCTTCGGCATTGTAAGATGTTTAACAGCATCCCTGGCCTTACCTTCTAAGTGCCAGTAGCATGCCTCCCCTCTAGTTGTGACAGCCAAAAAGTGCCTACAAACACATCACCAGATGTCCTGGGGACAGGGGATGTGTATGTGTGTATAAAATTACCCCCGGTTGAGAACAACTGAGCTAATAGCTTCATTTATTAGTCATTTTTGCCTGAATTAGTTATTTCATTA
>NW_016107904.1:417370-421935 GCF_001604975.1 Cebus imitator
GTAGAGACGGGGTTTCACCGTGTTGACCAGGATGGTCTTGATCTCTTGACCTCGTGATCCACCCGCCTCGGCCTCCCAAAGTGCTGGGATTACAGGCTTGAGCCACCGCGCCCGGCACATATTTTTATAATAAAAAGTTTAAAGTCTTTATTTCTTATTTTTTGAGATGGAGTCTCACTCTGTCACACAGGCTGGTGTGCAGTGGTGTGATCTCGGTTCACTGCAACCTCCACCTCCTGGGTTCAAGTGATTCTTCTGCCTCACCCTCCCGAGTAGCTGGGATTACAGGCGCATGCCACCATGCCCAGCTAAGTTTTGTTATTTTTAGTAGAGACGGGGTTTCACCGTTTTGGACAGGCTGGTCTCAAACTCCTGAACTGAAGTGATCCACCCACCTCAACCTCTCAGAGTATAGGAATTACAGGCGTGAGCCCCACGCCCAGCCAAAATTTTCATATGTATTTAAATGTGTATCTTTGAATATTCTTGGTAGTCTTGGTGAGAATGCAGAATATATAGCAGTGGTTTGATAAGTGGGTTTTTTTCTCCTTTCTTTGCAGATTATTGCTATCACAGCTTTGGTCCATCACAGTTTTGCATTAGATAAAGCAGCCCCGCAGCCTCCCTTTCAGTCATACTTCTGTGGTATGTATTTTTTAAAACTGATTTACTAATAGTTTGCTTTGAGTTTCCTTATTTTTTTTCTCCAGCTATTGGATTAGTAACTTGTTTTTCAAAAATTGTTTTCAAGAACAGTTAGCGCATATTGTTAAAGAGGGTTTTCTTTTTTTTTTTATTCATGGAAACCAAGTTTTATTGGATTGGTTTCCTCCTATTTAACTGGTTCATTTTTTTCTAGGAGCAGAAGTCTGGAGTCTTATTTGATATCTTTTTTTTTGTTCCAGTGGTTGCTGTATTGAGGCTGAGGAGTTCTTTTCTGGGTCAAAATTAGGCTTTAACTATTTTCTGATGTCATCCTAATAGCCCATCATAGAAGCCTGATCAAAGTTTTCTGTGTGATGAGGCAAGATGCCAAGGAATAAATATTTACCTATTTGGGAGGAGTTATAGTGATACCAATTGGAGTTGTGTTGTGCTGTGCATAAAATTCAGTGACTGAAACAATTCCACTGAATTCTGCATATGTATTTTATGAGTCAGTCTCTATGGAGGATTTGGATATATTCCATGTTGAGAGCTTGGCCAGTTACCTAATCGTTTTGCTGTTTTTTAAAAAAGAGAATAATACTATTGATCTATTATATTTCCTGGGATCTTTCCCAGCCCAGAACCAGAGATTAAATTGGCCAGCTTCTCTTGTCTGGTTTTCTTGGGTATTAGGAAAATAGGACTAAAACATGCAGAGAAGGGAGTATGAGGTATGATTGTTGTGCAGTTTTACCCCTTAAGTGGGTGGAACACATGGAACAAAATGATGATGAGAATAGCGTGGAAAATACATTGAAGAAACCAATTACGAACTCATTTCAACACCTATTTATCCACTTCCTCCATGTATGTCACTATGTGAACCGCTGTTGTGTTTGGTAATGAACTTACAGTGTGTAATAGGGGAAGCTTTGTTCAACTTTACTCTTTGAAAAGGTTGAACTGAGTTCTTCCACTGTATGCTGCTTGGGGCATTGTTGGTGGTTATACTTCCTTTGAGGAAGACTGCTAAAACCTTCCATTCTGTCTTGAACGCATAGATAGCAAATGTTTCATCAAATCAGTTTTAATGACTGCAGGGACTTAAGGATCTGTGCTTGATTATACTTTTGAGGTCTGTCAACATGACTAGTGGAAGTATTTGATGATCCTCCTAATTCTTTAGGGATGGGGGGAATATAAGACAGTTTCATTTGGAAATGTGTACTATATGATTACCTGAAATTGAGTAAGATGGGTGTTGGAATCTTTATTTTTTCCTTTCTACAGTTGTGTCTAAACCAAAGGACTGTATTTTTCCATATGCTTTTAAAGAAGAGATTGAGAAAAAGGTAAGGAAGAGATTGAGAAAAAGGTAAAGAGCTCATTATATGAAGCACCTGTTTGTTTGGAGCGAGAAAGAAAAGGGGGTGATAGGGACTAGTAGAAAAAAGCTGTTTTATATTTTAATTTATTAGATTCATTCCTGCCAGATTGGATTATGACATCGGCCCATTAAAATGTATTAGACATATACACCTAGAAGCATTATTTAACAATGTTTAAATGTTTTACTATGTGAAAATAATGGGATTCTTTACTGTATTGGTAGATTGATAGGCTCAAATCCCCCTTCAATAGCTTAATTAGAAGCTTTTCTAAAATGCCTATGATCATATGATTACTATTTTGGGAAGGTGTTGGATAGAGTCCCTCCTCAGCTTGGGGAAAGCCAAGTGAAGTTGGGAATACTGTGGATGTTAAAGGGCCATGTGTTGGCAAAGTTGACATGGGCTGGCCAAAACTGATCAGTGATCTCTAAATTCCAGTGTGCTCCCTGAAGAAGTTTTCACGGGTCCTTAATAAAATGGGGAGGAATGTGAAGTAGTATAATGTAATGAATTTTTCATAGAGGTAAATGTATTCAATAAAAAGAATTTTCTTTTATGGAGAGTATGTTGTTTCTTTTACAAAGTGATGGTATTGATAACTTTTTTGTTTTGTTTTGTTTTTTAATGTTTGCACTTGACAAAAGTAAGCAACCTTTTCAGCTTCTACTTATTTTTTTTTTATTTTATTATTATTTTTTTTCCCATTTTATTGCATTTTAGGTTTTGGGGTGCATGTGAAGATCATGCAAGATTGTTGCATAGGTACACACGTGGCAGTGCGATTTGCTGCCTTTCTCCCCATCACCTCACTTATTTTATTTAATTGGCTTGAGAAGTCCAGTAGTTGGAGGTACTATTAGATTAGGCTATTATTTGTAAAGTGTCCTGAATTACCTAACCAAGTAAAATGACCTAGGAAAATTCCATTGGAGTCAAACTGACTTTTTTTTTTTGAGATGGAATCCCATTCTGTTGCCCAGGCTGGAGTGCAGTGGTGTGATGTCAGCTCACTGCAGCCTCCATTTCCTGGTTCAAGTGATTCTCGTGCCTCAGCCCCCTGAGTAGCTGGGATTACAGGCTTGCACCACCATGCCCGGTTAATTTTTGTCTTTTTAGTAGAGATGGGGTTTCCCCATGTTGGCCAGGCTGGTCTGGAACTCCTGACCTCAAGTGATCCACCCGCCTTGACCTCCCAAAGTGCTGGGATTACAGGCCTGAGCCACCACACCCGGCCAAACTGACATTTTTTAACTGACCTAATTGTAGAAAACATATAACCATCAACTTCCATTTTTAGAGATTTTTAATGAGTGGGTCTTTTGAATACCTGATTTATATTTAGTAATCCAAGTAGAAGCCTTTTGTGTGAAGGTAGGTTTTGTTTATAGTTAAAACACTTATAATTCTTTTTTTTTTTTTTTTTGACGGAGTTTTTGTTTTTTTTTTTTTTTTTTTTTTTTTTTTTCTTTTCTGAACACATACCTCAGGCAAGCAAATAATTGATGAGAATAAGTTTCTCTTCATAGAAGGTTTCCAGCTAATAAATGAAGGAAAAATGGAATAGTAGTACTTTGTAATTGCCAGTGAAATAATGGATCTAGGAAGGGATCACCAGCGGGTACTAATATCATTAGGGTAGAGATGAGCAGATATTATGTTCCTGTGCCTTTTGACAGAAGTAATCAGCACTTCTAAAGTATTCTTGCCCAAAAATTGAACCTGATTTTGATCAAGCTTTTAGATGTAACTTTGAATTTATAGGCAGTATGGAGACAGGAAAAACATGTTAAATGACATTATTGGGACACAAGCAGTGGAATCCATACTATGGGGCACTCTATAGGACAAACAACCTAGTTTCTTTAACAGATAAATTACAAGGGAATGACAGATGGGATGGGGTTGTACCTGTAGTTTTACATATCAACCATTTACAAAATATGGCCCTTATGTGGTAAATAAAATTGAGATAATTGGAAAATATGAAAATTTAAATTCTGCCTGGATAATTAATGGTTTTAAGAAATTGCTATTAATGTAATTGTATTAGGTGAGATAATTGTATTGTGATTATGTTTTTCAAACATCTTATCTTTCAGAGTGGTAGTGGTTCTCAGCTGGGTGAGATTTTGCCTCTAAGGGGACATTTGACAGTGTCTGGGGACATTTTTGATTATCACAACTCAGGGGGTCTGGGAATGGTAATACTGGCAACTAGTAGGGAAGTGCTAGGGATGCTGCTAACATCCTGCAGCTCACAGGACAGCCCCCACAACAAAGAATTATTTGGCCCAAGATATCAATAGTTCCAAGATTGAGAAACCCAGTTTTAGAGATTGATGCTGAAATCTTCCCAGAAAAAGTGATAGGTTTGGGTTTTGCTTCAAATTAATCTATAGAGAGGAAGGAAGTAGGTAGGGTTCTATATAGATGAGTTGATAATTGAAAATGGATGATGGCTAATATAGGAGTTAATTTTATTATTTTGTTTATTTTTTAATGTGTTTACATTTTTTTTTTTTTTTT
>NW_016107904.1:422002-435314 GCF_001604975.1 Cebus imitator
ACTAAGTACTTTAATTTTATGAACTCAGTGAATTTCTATGACATATACCTTTGAAAACTCAGGACTCGGAATATTTTTTTCTGTTGATGACCCAGCTTGAGCTAATAATTCATTGAGCTATTTTTTGCCCTAGTTCCTAAGAGTCCTAAAGCAACATTTTGCTTTACATGTCCTCTGACCTTCCTAGTTTGGAGAATATGGAATTCCTTCATTGGTCTTTTTTCTGGGTTAATGGATCAATCAAATTATATATATATATATATATATATATATTTTTCCAGAGGAATGTAGGCTATAAATGCCTGTATTTTTAATGTGATATGAGTAATTTGGGTACATTGAAGTCTTGCAAAAATGTTTCCTATATTTTTCTCTACATTCATTTTTACTCTTGGATACCTTATCTGGCAACTGTATAGCTAGCTAGCATCTTGAGTTTCTGTGGATTGGAAGCAATATCTCTGCACCCACTTCCCTTATGATATTTCAAGACCTACCTTTAAAGTTCCAGGAAAATTCTGTGCACAGTGTTGTACTGTGGCATTCTGTCTCAGCACCAGGCCCTCAGTCAGCCTCTAGTAACAACAGTATCTTGGACCCCAAGGAGATGCCATGAAGCCTGGGAAACCTGGCCTGGCTTTGGGTGATAGAGCCAAGTCAATGTGTGAGAAATCTGGATGTAAGATGGAATTCTGACATGAATTTGGGTCCCTGATTCTAGGTATGATAATTTGTAAGTGAGACTTCCTCAAGGCCTTTGGTCTTATAATTTAATAGGCAAAATTGCTATGAATATCTAGTGGTAAAATACACATAATATAAAATTAACTGTGTTGACCATTTTATAGTATACAGTTCAGTGGTATTAACTACATTCATAATGTTGTACAGGCATCACACCATCCATGTCTGTAAGTCTTTTCATCTTGTAAAACTGAAACACTGTACTCATTAACTTCCCATTCCCCTAGCCCTTGGCAACCACCATTCTACTTTCTTGATTCTATGATTTTGACTACTCTAAGCAGCGGGCATATATTTTTAATTAAGTTTAATAACAAGTATATTTGTTGATCTGAATTGTTTTAAACTTCATCTAATTTTTATAAACAGAGGCAAGTGAATCATGTTCACATGTTGGAAATTATTATAGAGGTGAAAAATCTAGTTGCATATTTGAGATAATTTCTACTCTATATAGTTTTGTTTCTTTGTTTTTAACAAGTTTCTTATTTGCACTATTTAGTGGTATTATATATTTCTCTTGTTGCATATCAATTATGGGTCTAAATCAGTAGTGTTTGAACTCAATTTTTTTTTTTTTTTTTTTGAGACGGAGTTTTACTCTTGTTACCCAGGCTGGAGTGCAATGGCCCGATCTCGGCTCACTGCAACCTCCACCTCCTGGGTTCAAGCAATTCTCCTGCCTCAGCTTCCTGAGTAGCTGGGATTACAGGTACACGCCACCATGCCCAGCTGAATTTTTGTATTTTTTAGTAGAGACGGGGTTTCACCATGTTGACCAGGATGGTCTCGATCTCTTGACCTCGTGATCCACCCGCCTCGGCCTCCCAATGTGCTGGGATTACAGGCGTGAGCCACCGCGCCCGGCTGAACTCAATTTTTAAAAAAGAAACTAAAGGCAGTTCCTGAGTTTTTGAAGAGTCTTGTGTAAACTGATAGGACAGATAGGCTCTATGTTTTTAAGGAAGGAATATGGAATTATTTGAATTTAGCTTTTACCGATCACATAAAAAGTATGGGACGTTAAATTTGCATTTGCCTCCGAGACTGTGAGGCATGAGCTGCAAATTAAAAGACATCATATGAGCCTTGCATCAATTAGGATGAAATAAAGTTTATTCCAGCAATCTGCTTAGCAGCCTTGTTAATGTCAAGGCTAATGAATGCTGCTGATGAATAAATTCCTGAAGAAGAAAGGACCCCCAATCGGAGGTAAGTGCATGATGTCTTCAATTAGAGACCAGAAAAAGAAAGGGCAAAGAAATTCTGTGCATATGAAGATAAATCCTCTAATTTGCATTTGTTATAACGTTATCAGCTGCCTTCTTTTTCTGACTAGGGTCATAATATTTATGGGTTTGAACTGGAGGTACTACTGCAGAGAATTAATGTGTGCAAAGCTCCTCACTGGTCCAAGATAGGTCGACTGAAGCGATCCAACATGCCAAAGCTTGGGGTAATAATAATTTTCAAAATCTCTTTTATTTATTTATTTTTTAATGTGGGGTAGCTACCAGGGAACACACTATACTTTTTAAAGTAGGAATTGGTTATCTTGTGATAGGAACTTTGGTACATTTTAACTTTGGCACTAAACATCTTTTCCTTTGAATTCAGCATTTTTTTTGTAAAAGCCTCTGGTGGTTTTAAAAATCATCGGTTAGAATCTAGGAATAGTGAACAAAGACAGCACATACATGTTACTTTCACTTTGTCATTCCTGAAGTGATAATCTTAGGGCAAGGTTGCATGGTTCAGAAGAAGGTTATCATTTAGGAGGAAGATGGGAAGAATGAATGGAAGGGAGTTGATGTTGGTTGTATTAGAATGCAATATTGCTGGATGATATCTTGTAATAAAAAGAAGAAAGAAAAAGGAAGAAGGCAATAAACTAAGTGCTTTCTGTGTTAGTTACCTCTCGTGGCAACTCCAGTTTTATTTCATAGACAGTCTCATAGGGGTAACATAACTTGTTCCGGATCATGTGACTAGCAAGGGGAAAAACTGAGATTTTAACCCAGGCCTGTGTGACTCTTAAAGCCAATATATACTTTTCATTTTACCTCCTTGCTTCATGTATGGAGGTTTTGGCAGTTTTTGTGTGAAGCACTTTGTTTCTAAACCTGATACTGCTCAGTGCTTGAAATCTTATTTTACTTAAAGCTTATAAATAAAATGGACATGTTGCCTCATCAGATAAGTTAGGAATCTGTATCTTTTTTGTAATGTTCTCTAGAGGATTCTGCCACTACAGATCAAAGTTGGGGCCACTGATCTTGCTTCTTTTCCGATTCCTATCTTTAAGGTGGTAGAGTTGTTATTAGCACTTCATCTGAACACTTGCTTAGCTTTTTACCTCCTTCAAGATTTTCTTTATATGGCATCTTCTCAGTGAGGTCTGCCCCATTACCCTATTTAAGATGCAGTCTCCCCAAATTCCTTGTGCCCCTCACCCTGCTCTATTTTCCCATTTTCCATATACTTGCTACCCCCTAAAACGATATAGTTTCTTGTTTATGTTGTCTATTTTTTATTATACATTTCACATGAGGCTAGGAGTCTTTTATGTTTTGATCACTGCTGTATCCTGAGTGCCTAGAATAATGTCAGATACATAGTAAATGTTCAAAAATATTTGATTGATAAATGGGAGAACGAAAGTTATCATAATTTTGGGCCAGCTTTAAAATAGGTTAGAAAGAAATGTTCTCAGTGTCTGCTCTTTCATGAAATTTGCTTTTTGTTCCCATCTCGTAGGGCCGGAGTGGATTTGGTGAAAGAAATGCTACCTGTGGTCGAATGATCTGTGATGTGGAAATTTCAGCAAAGGAATTGATTCGTTGTAAAAGCTACCATCTGTCTGAACTTGTTCAGCAGATTCTAAAAACTGAAAGGGCTGTAATCCCAGTGGAAAATATACGAAATATGTACAGGTATGATCCTAGATTCTTCAGAATTAATCTGTCTTGAAATTAACGATAGCAGAACACCAGTACTATTCTTAGTCTGGAGGGGCATGAGCCAGTGGTGCTGTAGTGGGGAAACTGTCTTTGTCAGTACTACCATCTCCACTGCTTTCATAATTTGAACTAGTTTACCTCTTGAATTATTGTAATTGATTAGTTTATCTCTATCTCCCTCACCTGTGTTAACACTATCTTAATGTTTCCTAACAGTAGTTGGGATTTAGATTTCTACTCTTAATTCATTTATTCAGGAATTAGGGTAGATACTTTGGAAATATAAAAACTGAGCAATCATTAAGTTATTTAGAGGTAGCGCTTGCTTATTTCTTCCTCTTACTCCTCTGGTCATCTCTCATTTGTTCGTTCCTGCTAGTTCTTCCTGACTCGTTTCTTGGACTTCTTTTCTGACTTTGCCCCTTCTCTAGGTGGTCATAGTGAGTCTTAGGAATTTAAATATCATGTGGATGCCTATGCCTCCCACCTGTGTATCTTCAGGTTAGACCTCCCTAAATTCTAGAATCAATGTGCCTACTTACCTATTTTACTTGATATCTAATGTGAACTCCCAGCTTGTTGAAAACTGAGCTCTAATCTTCTGTCCTAGGTTCTTCATGTAGTCTTTCCTTACTAAATTAGTAAGCGTATTTTTCCGTTATCACTGGACACTTCAGAGTTTTACTTAGCCCAAAATCTCTGTGGCACCTTTGATTCCTCCCTCTCATATCCCACAGTAGATGCATCAGGGAATCCTATCAGTTCTATCTTCTAAATACCTCTAAGTCTGACCACTTCTTTCCTACTCTGTTGAACCCATCCTGTCCAAGCCACTATCCTCTTTCCTCTGGATTACTGGGTTTATATGCCTGTCCCCTTCCTTTTGCCCTTGCCCCTTTATAATCGATTCTCAATTCAGAACCAGAGTTATTATGCTAAAATCAAGTCAGATGTGGTACTCTGCCCAGAATCTTCCAGTGACTCTCTGTTTCATTCAGAGTAAGAACTGATGTCCTTGTTTTTGCTTATAAGCTCCATACCGTGTGTCTCTATGCCATTAACTCTGTCCTTATCTCCTACTGCTCTTTCCATTATTCTCTCTGATCCAGCTATATTGGCCTCTTTCCTAGCCCTGGAGCTGCCAGATTTGCACGCAGCTCTGGGTTTTTGAGTGTGCTGTCCTGTCTGCGTGGAATGCTCTTTCCATAAGGCTTGTTCCCTCACCTCTTCCAGATCTTTATTCTCAGTGAAATCTTCCACTGTTTCCTAATAAAAATTTCAGTCTCTGCTTCTGATACTTAATATTCCCATTGCTTAACTTTTAACACTATATAACATACTATATACATAATTTCTTTTTCTTTTTTATACTCTTGTCTCCCCCATGAGGACATAAGCTCCAGGAGGATAGGAAGTTTTGTTTGTTTTGGTCATAGCCAACTCCTGGCACATAGTAAGCGTGCAATATATACTCACTGGATGGAATGAATAAAAGGATTTAGATAGTTTTCAGGCTTGTAGTTATTATATTACTTCAGTTTTTCTTTATGGGAGAGTGTGTGTGTGTGTGTGTTGGAGAAAAGCTTCGGGAACAATGGTATGAATGAATTCCTATTTACATACTGACCTTAAATTGTTTCTGAAGCCAAGATGCTGTTGCTCTGAATTTACTTACACCCGAAATTCCTTGTTACATACTGACCTTAAATTGTTTCTGAAGCCAAGGTGCTGTTGCTCTGAATTTACTTACACCTGAAATTCCTTGTAATAGTTTTTGAAGTTATGATTATAGGCATTGTTTCTTTTAATTATTTGATTCTGTTTTATTCTTACTTTTCTGTACAGTGAATCTTCTCAACTGTTGTACCTGTTGAAACACACCTGGGAAGATGCCAAGTTCATTTTGCAGATCATGTGTGAGCTAAATGTTCTTCCATTAGCATTGCAGATCACTAACATCGCTGGGAACATTATGGTAAATTTAACTTAGAGAGGGGGAAAAAGCATTTCCTGTTGGATTCAGTGTTTGCCTGGGGTAGTTGTTATATGATAATGAGTCTAAATGCATGCTTATAAAATGAGTAACTTGGATTCTGAAAGCTGGACTTCTTTTGTAAAGGAAGAACTGGTTGGGAGAAGGGGAGGAATGCCAGGTGCAGTGTGTTGAAATTGGGGCGAACATAAGGATCATCTCTCTAACATCTGGATGTGTCTGTTTGGTGGAATGGTCCATTTGGGAGTAAATAGCCAAGTTGTCAATATTTTAAGCTCTCTTTGTCTCCTTTAACTATAATCCTTAATGAAAATGTTAGGAATGATTTAGTACCTTTTTTTTTTTTTTTAAAAAGCAGCCTGTTGTTAGGAATGGTTTTGAAGGAGGTGATGTGACTAAACTTAACTGACTCAAGGTTGCTTTTGTTAGTTGTGGTTTTGAGCTCAAATTTTAAAAATAAATTCCATTTAATAGTCCAGGACGCTGATGGGTGGACGATCCGAGCGTAACGAGTTCTTGTTGCTTCATGCATTTTATGAAAACAACTATATTGTGCCTGACAAGCAGATTTTCCGAAAGCCTCAGCAAAAACTGGTGGGTCCAAAACTGTGTAGTATTTTGTTTCCTCTTATCCCCCACTTTTTATTACCTAGATAGCCTTTTTTTCTGTGATGACATCTGCTTTCAAAATAGCAAATCCCTTGTGTACTATAGAAACTGTGTCAAGTTTATTCCCTTGTATTTGTGTCATTTCCTTTTCCATTTTTCTCTGTGCAGGCAAAATTATTTGTGAAATAGGAAATTCTTTGAGGGAAGCATTAGACCTCTCTGATGGGTGACCATACGTGGAATGTGTTCTGGCACCTTAGCCCTCCCAAAGTTAAATGCCAGTTAAACTTTTTATTTTCTTGAACCTATGAGCCTTTATTTTTGTGTTGCATTTTTCTGTACTAGTATGATCAAGGTCACCCACAATTAGGTTTCTGAAATAGCCTCCATCGCTTTAGAACTAAAACTTAGTTTAGCTACTGTTTTATTAGCACTGATACGAATTGATGCAGAAATGGGAATTGAATGTTAAAATTTGATTCAGGTTCTCATATTTGCTTGTTTTTTTAATGTACATTATTAAAATTGGTACAGGGAATATTCATTTAGAGGACTTTAACTTCTGCTGAAGTATTTTATGTTGGCCAATAATAAACTACTTAGGAATGGATTTTCAGTATATAGATGTGCTTATTTTATGGTGTCCATATTAATAATAGGGATAATGATAATACCTACATGAAGTATTTTATGTTTTTACATCATGAATGTTAGAGTAGTGATTGTAAGAGGGTTGCTTTACAATCTCAAATTTTATGTAATATGAAAAGTGGTATTTTCAGTATTCATTAATTAGAAAATATGAAACTCTATAAATTCAGAAGCACATAAAAATATAATTTTTGTATTTGTTAACTCAGATATATAGTGTTTGCTTAAGAAATTACTATGCTTGGCATTCATTTGGATTCATGAACATATTACAATAACTGTCTTTCCCCACAGATAGGACCGCTAACTGAAATAATGTTTGTTAGAACTAAGTCCTGCAATTGGAAAAGAGAGAATCATAACAATTTTAAATTAATGAGTTGCTGTCTGGTGAAGTTGTCTTTGCATTTGATATTAGGGAGATGAAGATGAAGAAATTGATGGAGATACCAATAAATACAAGAAAGGACGTAAGAAAGCAGCTTATGCTGGAGGCTTGGTTTTGGACCCCAAAGTTGGTAAGCCTGGGCAGTGAATTGGTTTTTTCCCAGTATTAAGGGATTTCTTAATGTGGAACTAGGCTTGAGAAACTGGAAGACCTGAATTATATCTTATAGGTCAGCAAATAAGTCTTATGATGGCCTTACTTTTCTCTTTCATTCATGTGAAAATCTTGGTTGCCAGTCACCTGACATAGACTTAAGGTGAATTTTGTTATGCTGTGTTCCAATAAATTATGTATAGACATTGAAATTTAAATTTCATGTAGTTTTCATGTGTCATGAAATACTGTTTTTAATTTTTTCCAACCATTAAAAAATGTAAAAACCATACTTAAGCTCATGGGTGGTACAAAAACAAGCAGTAGGTTGAATTTGGTCTGTAAACATAGTTTGTCCAATACATAGATAAGTAGCTGTCCAGGACATAGATAGCTGTTTGTCCTGACCAGTTCAGTTGACAGCGAAGTTAAAGACAGTGCAGACAGTAACCACCAAATTTAACTTTTAACAGGAGAATACCTTTTCCCTATTGTCATGAATGGCAAAGATGTTTTGTGGTACACAGAGCTAGAAATGATCTTTTTTTTAAAAAAACTTTTTGTTTTTCTTTTTCTTTTCTTTGCTTTTTTTTTGGAGACAGAGTCTTGCTCTGTTGCCTAGGTTGGAGTGCAGTGGCACAGTCCCTGCTCACTGCAGCTTCCATGTCCCAGGTTCAAGCGATCCTCCTGCCTCAGTCTCCCAGTAGATGGGACTCCAGGTGGGCGCCACCATAGCCAGCTAATTTTTTTGTATTAAATAAAACATTTCAACCATTCTCAAATGTACAGTTCAGTAGTAGTGTTAAGAATATTCATATCGTTATGAAGGAATTAATGTGAATTTTATCAAATAAGTTAACTCTGAGTGGGAGACATTTTTGACAAAAGTGATTTTATTATAATGGAGCAGTAGTACTTGGTGTTATATAGGTCTGGGTTTGAATTCAATGTGATCTTGGGCTGCCTGTTAAACCTCTTGTAAGGCTCAGCTTCTTCTGTAAAATAGAGGTAAGAGTAATATCTACCACACAGGGATTTAAAGATAAATTAGTATAGTGCTGGACACAGAATAAACTATCAATATATGTTTGCAATTATTACTATCTTAATAGTGGACATTTATTTTTATTCAGTTTCTTCTCAAGGTGAAGATAACTCTTTGTAAATGTCCTAGAGAAATATAGTAGCTTTCTGTTCATCCTTTGCAAGTAAAAAGGGTGGATCGTTCCACTACTGACATTTATATATGTGTGTCTCCTATTTGATTTTAGCTCGGTTTATGTACAGGTAAATGTGCTGTCCATTTTATTTTTTGAAAGTGTCATTAAAAAATAAACCACTCAGCTGGGTGCAATGGCTCACACCTGTAATCCCAGCACTTTGGGAGGCCGAGCAGGCAGATCACGAGGTCAGGAGATCGAGACCAGCCTGCCCAACATGGTGAAACCCTGTCTCTACTAAAATACAAAAAATTAGCCAGGTGTGGTGGCATGCGCCTGTAGTCCCAGCTACTCAGGAGGCTGAGGCGGGGGTATCTCTTGAACTCTGGAGGCAGAGATTGCAGTGAGCCGAGATAATGCCACTGCACTCAAGCCTGGTGATAAAGCGAGACTCTGTCTCAAAAAAATAAATAAATAAAAATAAAAAAGAAAACCACTCACTTGGTTTTATTTGGTGTGGGGAAGGGGAAAGTAGGTGGAAGGGAATTCTTGCTTTGAAGGAAAGTTTAACATTTTTTTTTAAATGGATGTGACACCTTTCAAATAAGTGGGACGGTGTTTGTTTGTAATAATGGTGTGTTTTGGGGACAGCTGGGGAAAGGACTGGTTGTGGCTGGTTCTAAAGAGAAGACAGGATTTTTTTCTCCCTCTTATTTTGTGATCTGGCTTTTCACTAAATTTACATCATTTTATGGAATGGTAGTTGATTTTTTTTTTCCTTTGTCTCTCAGCTTTGGATAGTATATGTGGATAGTATATAGTTTCTAATATAGTGCTTTTAATAATGATGTTTTGACTGTTCTGCTTTTCTTTAGACTTTTTATGATATTATGTGGCTTTTTAATTTCAGGTTTTTACGATAAGTTCATTTTGCTTCTGGACTTCAACAGTCTTTATCCTTCCATCATTCAGGAATTTAACATTTGTTTTACAACAGTACAAAGAGTTGCTGCAGAGGCACAGAAGATTACAGAGGTTTGTACTTAATCTAGGGCTCTTGAAATCGAGGTTAAAAGAATTACTTAAGGAAGGGAACCAAAGGGGTTAGCATTTTAGTTTTTCTTTTTTTTTTGGTAGAGGCTGGGTTTTGCTATGTTGCCCAGGTTGCTCTTGAGCTCCTGGGCTCAAGCAGTCCACCTGCCTCAGTCTACCAAAGTGCTGGGATTACAGGCATGAGCCACTGTATCTGGCCTTTCCTCTTAAAGGATGCATTAATTATATCCTTTCTTAGTGGTCAAAAAGGAGAAGGGTTGGGTAGAAAGAGACTCAGACTGGTTCTGTGTCTTTTTAAAATAGCTTTATTGTGGTATTATTCATATACCATGTAATTCACCTGTTTAAAGTGTATGGTTCAGTGGCTTTTGGTGTATTCCCAGAGTTTGCAGCCATCGTCACAATTGGTTTTAGGATATTTTCATTATTTCCCAAAGAAACCTTTTAGCTGTCACCCCCATCAATCCATCTATCCCTTCCACCTCTAGGCAACTGCTAATCTTTTTGCTTGTATAGATTTGTATGTTCCGGACATCTTATATAAATAGAATCATACAGTATATGGCCTTTTGGTATCTGGCTTATTTCACTTAGCATAATGTTTTCAAGGTTCATCCATGTTGTAGAATGTACTAATACTTCATTCCTTTGTATTGCTGAATAAATTTCCATTTTATATGCATGTGTGGTCTATGTATAGGTGTATACCCCCCCCACACACATTTTGTTCTTTTTTTTTTTTTTTTTTTTTTTTTTTTTTTTTAATACATGGCAGAAGATGTCTATTTGCCCTCTAGCTCCTGAATTTATATGTCTTTTAGTTCTCACCACAAGCTTGGGACCTGTTTTTCAATCCCAATTTCATATTCCCAGAAGAGAGAATCGGATAGGTTTGCCTAGGTTGGTGGGCACCCCAGGTCCCCGTTATCTGTAACCACAAGAGTAGGTTTACAGGGTACAAATCTGGCTGCGAAGGGTGGGCCTTTCTGTGAGACTAGTGGAGACCGTTACAGAGAAGGTACTGGGTAGACATCCCCAACAGGTATGACTGCATTCAATTAATATTTGAGCTCTGTCCTGCTACTGTGCCAGCATGGTGATGGTTAATATTATTTAGCCTCTGCCCACCACCATTTTGCTTAGTGGAGTTCTCCAGCTTGGATTCTGGATATATAATAGAATCATTTTAGAGTTGGGAGGGACATCAAAAGTCATCTAAGAAATACTATACATGTAGCAGTTTATAGATCCTGTATCATTTTTATGCATGGTAGCTCAGAACAGTGTCACACAGGTAGTAGTTGTAGAGCTAGGAGTAGATGGTAAATTTCCTGACTCTATATTCTTTCAGTTTACTTTTTATCTAAATTTCATAGTTGCTGTAAATAAATTGGAATGTGTACCAGGATCTCTTTAATAGGTTTACTATCATCATCTGTTATATTGGAAAGCAATAGGTCCCTATTACTATTGTAAGAGCGTTTCACTTGAAGATATTGATCTCTGTAAAATCAGATGCTTTGTAAAGGCTAGGTTATCAAATGGCATTGACTTGGCATACTTTAAATCAAGAGGTTTATTTTTAATTCTGAACCTTTAAAAGGGTAAATGTGCCTGGCTTTTTTCTTTGTAGCCTGTTAATAGAATTAATGGAGGCTTGAGAAAAATGGTCTAGTGCTTTCCCTGCTTTTTCCTGCTGTAAATTTTAATATAAGAAGACTGTTGGTTGCTATTCTTCTGCCGACTGCATGGCAATTTGTAGGTAAAAAGTACTGCATAAATGTTAAGGGATATATATATGTTAGTTTTTAGAAATGTCATGGCCTATTTAAATGTGCTCCAAATGCTAAAAGAAATTTGCTGATTTAGTATTTGGCTTTTTATTTTTAGTCTAGAGCATTTACAATAATTGCTGTTATTCTCCATAGTTTTTACAATTCTATAGCATTTTGTTTGGTAGTAAAAATGATTTAAAATAGTAGTTTAGCTGCTGTTTTTTTTTTTTTTAAATCCTGGAGGCCTCTTTTAGTGTTTATATTTTAAAAACAATTTCCTCAAACATGTTGTTCTCCAGTCTTGTTGAAGAGAGTTAGTAGCATTTGTAAAAATATATCCCTTTAAATGAAATCTAAATATGTGTCTAACTACAGGGGTGAGAGATATTGGGAATGACAAACTAATATAATTGGGAGAGATGAGGGCAATGGTGACCTGTTCTACAAACCTCTCAGCAGCTTCTTATACTACCCATGCATTGTTGACCCTTACTTGTATAAGAGAATAGCTTTTCAAGATGTGATCATGGGGGAAAGCGCCTATAAAATATTACTGTAGAAATTTATTTCACAAAAGTTTGATTTGTATGAAATTTCTGTTGTGTGTTTATCAGGATGGAGAACAAGAACAGATCCCTGAGTTGCCAGATCCAAACTTAGAAATGGGCATTTTGCCCAGAGAGATCCGGAAACTGGTAGAACGGAGAAAACAAGTCAAACAGCTAATGAAACAGCAAGACTTAAATCCAGACCTTATTCTTCAGGTATATCTATACCTTTTCACTAAGAAACATTTGAGTGACAGTCTCAGCTTTTAGAATTTGATTATTTAGGAGTAAACAGGATGCTGGGCAAATGCAGGTACTTATTTTAAGTTTGTGGGTAGGTGACCACTTAAAAATACTAGAGTCCCTCAGAATGGAAGCCACCTTTGTCTGCAAAGGTTGTATCTGAACAAGATACTTCTGGCTCCTGGGAGCTTTGGATTCTGTGTTTACTTGCTTCTAGGAGGTTAGGGAATCATTGATCTGGGTGGATGGGTTGAGTGTGTTCTTTTTTATTCAGGGATATTGCTGGTTTCTCTTTTTATTGGAGATTTAGAAAGACATCTAATGTAATACTTAAGCATCTGTAAATATTGTTGTTTGTCTTTTGTTCTGTGTGGCCTGCAGTATGACATTCGACAGAAGGCTTTGAAGCTCACAGCGAACAGTATGTACGGTTGCCTGGGATTTTCCTATAGCAGATTTTATGCCAAACCACTGGCTGCCTTGGTGACATACAAAGGAAGGGAGGTAAATGGCAGAATAACATTTACATCTCTAGATATGAGAGTATTTTTAACTTTACCTGTTAGAGTGTGGGAGAGTCAAGTTTATTACCTAGTTATACAGCATCAAAGACAGTACCCCTCTCTTTGGATGACAGGTTTGAGACAAATAGGCATTTAAATAAGGATTCGTGTGTGTGTGTGTGTGTGTGTGTGTGTGTATGTATGTACGTACGTATCAAGCAAGAAATAAAAGGTAAAAGGTCCCTGTTATCATGAGGCTTACTTTCTACCCAGATTGGGAGGAGATTGGGGGTGGAGACGACATGAGTTAGGAATGTGGGGTGGAGAGAGGGTGGTTTGGGAAAGCAGACTGTAAATAAGTAAATAAACATGTATAATAAATAACAAAATATGATAGAAGGAAATGTTCAGATAATTAAAACAGGGTGGTGGGCTAGAGAATATTTAGATGGCTAGTTTATATTGGTCAGGGAAGGCTTCTTCAAGGAGGTGACATGAATGAGTTATTATTATTATTATTATTATTATTATT
>NW_016107904.1:435345-445725 GCF_001604975.1 Cebus imitator
TAGAAATCAGGTGGATAGCTAGCAGAGCCTTTTACTAAGATGGAGGAAACCAGGAAAGAAGGATTAAGAATTCTGTTGTGGATGTGTTGCCTTTGGCCTGAGTAATAGATCTCCAGGCATAATAAGTGGGCCATTAGATGTATAAACCCAGAATTCCAGAATATGTCAAGACTAGAGTAATGGATTGTGAGTTACTGGCTTTAGTAAGACAGGCCAGATACCAAACAGAATTTAGGTACTGTCACTTTATGAACACTGTAAGCTTCAACTGTTTGAATAGTATGTGTGTGGGTTTTTCTTAATTTGTAAAAGAATAATTATGCTGAATACTAAATTTCATTTATCTCCATGTCTGTGAGTTTAAGACTATTTAGTCTTAAAGGAGGTAAGTAGTGGTCATGGGAAAAATGCTTGTATTGAGGGTCTGGACTCTGAATGCTCTAGAGCAGGGGTTGGCGAATGATGGCCATCAGGCCAAATGCAGCCTGCCATCTATTTTTGCAAATAAGGTTTTATTGGAACAGAGCCAAGCTCATTTATTTATGTATCATCTGTGGCTGCTTTTGTGTTATGAGAGCAGAGCTGAGTAGTCAAGATGGAGGCTCGCACGGCCTGCAATGCTTGATATATTTACTCTCTGGCCTTTTTTAGAAAAGTTTGCTTCTGCTTTAGAGTTTAGACCAGCTTTGTCCAGTAGAACTTTATGATGATGAAAATGTTCTCCATCTGCACTATCCAGTGCAGTAGTCTCTAGCCACAAGTGGCCAGTGAGCTCTTGGTATCTGTCTAGTGCCAACTAGCTGAGGAACTGGATTTTTAGATTGCTTTAATTATAATTAAAACAAATTTAAACTTAAATAGACAAATGTGGCTAGTGGCAACTGTATTGGACAGTGCAGATATAGCTGGTGTATGAAAGAAATGTCAGGATGTTCAGAATCACTCTTCCGTTGGCAGCCCTATCTCAAAAATTTGACTTAGGGCACAGGGAGGAAGGGCAAAACATGTACTGAACACCAGTGATGTGATAGAAGCTTTCTTATGCATTATTTCACTAAATTACACAAGAATCCTTTGAAATAGATAATAATGTTCTCATTTTTTAGATGAGGAAGTTAAAACTCAAAGAGATAAAGTATAACAAGTGGCTATTTTGAATGTAAATCCTTTTAGTATAGTAGGGTTGTCGCTTCCATCTCAAGATGTCTTTTATGACTGTGGTTTTGCTTTATATTCTACCTCTTATTACAGGGAGATCACGATTTTTGGTACTCATCTCAAGATACCGTCCTTTTTTACATGAGAAAGATATAGGTGTTTTAGGGGCTAGTTGAAGTGAGGGAAGGGAAGGATGTTTTTTAGTTTCTTAGGCTAAGTTTACTTCAAAATTATTTAAATTTTATTTCTTCACGTGTATCCAGTGGCTTCTGATGGAATACCATCTTATTTTTGTATTAGGAAATGCACTCACTATGCCCCAACTGGGTGATAATACATGGGTTGACTATTGAGATTGGATCAAGGTTACTCTTAAGTTTCTCACGAGAGGCAATAGTTGACAATTTACTCCCTTGGAGAGTGCCTCTTGCTGTTGGGAAATCCCTGTTGTTACATTTTCTGCATTGGCTCAGAAATCCACAAGCTTAAAAGGGCACTGTTGATAATAATAAGCCCCAAATTTGTCCAGTGATCTCCCCCACTCTCCTAATCCATTGTATTTTAAGGGCAATGGTTTTCTTTAGCTGGATTTTTAATGGGGAGTTTAAACACAATTTTTATCTTTCTGTTATATAAAATATAACAATAACAAATCTTTAATAAATGAACTATAAAAAACCCCTGTTC
Source organism: Cebus imitator (assembly GCF_001604975.1). NCBI lineage: Eukaryota > Metazoa > Chordata > Mammalia > Primates > Cebidae > Cebus > Cebus imitator. Next base: position 437,191 of record NW_016107904.1, read on the forward strand.
TCTCCATTAAAAAACAAAGAATTTCAGACAAATCTAGAACTACTTGTATGTGATTTAAATTCTTGGTTTCTGCTTTGTTCTTTTCTCTTTTCGCTTTGCTCTTTCCCTCAAATAAGATAGATAAAACTCTGGAAAGTAGGCCTTTAAAGTGATATGAGGCTACTGAGACATAATAATTACACAGTTTCTCCCAGGAAATCTTATTCTAGGAGAAGATCCAAAGTCACTTACAAATATTAATTCCTAAAATAAAAATGATTGTTGAAGTATTAGTGATAATTGTTAGCACTGGTGTGTGGAAGTAGCCTATGGGATAATCTTTCCTTGGGTTTGCTGGTTTTTCCCGTATATACTATTGAGTCTTTGTGATTTTTCAAGCGTCTCATAATTATTAAAGAGGTAGGAAGAGTGAAGTGAAAATGAGAGCCAGTTTGCTGAGATTTTGGACTACCTTTGTAACTTATTAAGCTAGTATTTTTTTGTGACAAGATAGAGTGAGCCAGATAATGTAGTAACCTGCAGATCTTAAAAGTTCTTTGCTTTTATCCTTATGGGATAAATTAGATTAAGGTTCAAGTGGAAATTAATGAGAAGGAAACCTGGTAGCATGCCATTACAAAAGATTATAAAATTTTATATTTGGATATGGATTAAATCACAGCCTGGGGAAGCCTTGAAGCCCCCTTTTCCTTTTTATTTTTAAGTCTGTTTTGTGTTTGCTCACTTTTGTTGGAATCGTGCAGGTTTGACTCTAGTGACCTAATAATTTCTGTAATCAGATGTATTATGGCTCCTAGAATACTCAGAGTAATTACTAATTGTACTTTTAAAAACAGGTGTGTAATAAAAGTGCTAATAGTTGTGTCAAATGGGCATCAATATTGTCTTTTCACAGGTGTGATCTTTCACACTTAAACTCTTCCATGATCTTGAATTGCTCGGTGATAGAGGAATGAGCTAATGGGTAAGGAATTGTATGAGAGATCTCACAGTGTGCAAGTTATTTAAAAGCAATGAAGTCAGTGTTTTAGAGAAGTACTATGTGAATCTATACAAATATCATCTGTATTTGTGTTAGTTCTCAATGCATGTGTAGAGAGGCGTAAAAAAAGAAATTGGGCAAGCATATGGCACTGAGTGGACATGTATTTTTAAACCATGAAAAAAAGGGGTATCAGTTGTCAAATGTCTGATGTGGTAATTGAAGTGATTGTTCACTAGATGGCGATAGACACCCTGAGATCATTAATCAATTAAGGATTTTATTCTGTGAACAATAGTGAAGGTAATTTAATGGGTTAAATCTGTCCACATTTTAGACTTTTATTAGTTTTGGAACTATTAAAGAAAAGCTAAAACTGGCCCAAAGGATTGTAATACTCTAGTGTTTAAAATAGTGATGATTTTTTAATCATTAGTTATATTGATGGTAACAGTAATTTAATTTATCATAGCAAGTTAATTATATGAAGTAGCTAAATTCTGATTTCTGGCCATGGATACACAATACGTGACTTCCTCAGTCACATTATCAGAAGCTAATCTAAAGGGAATTGGAAATGATTTTGATATATAATTTTGCCTTTTTGAATTTGTTGTTTTTTTATTGAGAATTTTTTTTTCTTTCAGAAGCAGGGTCTCACTTTGTTTTCCAGGCTGGAGTGCAGTGGTGTGATCATTGTTCACTGCAGCCTTGAATTCCTGGATTCAAGTGATCTTCTCGCCTCAGCCTCCATAGTAGCTAGGACTACAGGCATATGCCACCACACCTGGCTTATTTATTTTTACTTTTTGTAGAGATGGAGTCTTGCTGTATTGCTCAGGCTGGTCTCCAACTCCTGGCCTCAAGGGATCCTCCCACCTTAGCCTTGCAAAGCTGTAGCGTTATAGGTGTGAGCCACTGTGCCTGGCTTTGAGGAATTTAAAACTGACTGTGTACTTATAAACGTACTCATTGCATAACTTTAGTTTAGTGGGAATATTTGTCTTGATAGAATAATTAGTACTTATTGACATTAGTATTGCTTTATTTCTCTCTTATTTCTGTGTCCTTGTGAAAACCATTTTTGGTCTGGATTTTTTAATTGCATTTTAAATTGTGTGCTCTGACATTTAGGTATAGAGTTCATGCATTTTCATTCTCCTACCTTACAGGCTGAAATGAGTCTTTGCCAGCCTGCTTGCCAATTGGTCATAGACTGCCTGGCTTTGAGTTGTTTGGAACTGGAATTTGTGCATTTAAAAAGTGTATCCAAATCATTAATGCAAACATTACAATCTTGGCAAGACTTTCTGGGATTTTCTTGGTGATATGGTAGCATCTATCAAGATCTCTTGGGAATGACACTAGCACAAAGGGCTCTAGCCTTTGTTGGTGTTGGTGATGGAGAATGAGTGATTGCGAAGAATTTTACAATTAAATACTAAGGAAGTCTTTGATCTTTACCTGTAAATAAGCAAAAATTTTACTTTTGCAATTTCTTTTCTTAAAAATAGCTTAGTTTTTCTTTAAATAATTAAAGGCAGTAAAATACTGTAGAGACAACTAAAGACCATTTCCTCCCCATCCTCTCTCATTTCGTTTTCTTTTTCAGAGGTTAACTTGCTCAGAGTTGGGTTTGTCGTTCTTGCCCATGAATCATTATTTTTTTGCTTCTGCAACGTGTGTATACATGTGGGTCATTGAAAGTTTTTACCATGTATATGTCATGATATACATATTCTTTTGCAGTTTGAAAAAGTAGGGGAAAATTTCTACTCTGTATGCCACATTTTAAGCATATTCATCTTGATACATTTTTAGATTTGATTTATTCCTGTTAACTATTGTATAATATTACAATTAATAAATATAGCACAGTGTATTTTTAAATTCTTCCATCATCCATTTCTTTAGGTTTCCAAGTTTTCATTTATCTTAATTATTTGCTGTTACAAACAGTGCTGCAGTAGACAGTGCCACCTTTGTGAGAGTTTCTCTGGTATATTTCTAGGAGTGGAATTTGTACAACTTCCACAGCAGTGTACGAGGTTTTATTGATAAGAGCAGCCATTTAATTTATCATAGCAAGATAATTTTTAAAAATAAAGTAGCTAAAATTGTATGTCTAGCTGGAGCCACAATACATAACTCCCTCAGTCACAGTATCAGAGGCTAATCTAAAGAGAATTGGAAATGATTTTGATATACAATTTTGCTTCTTTGAATTTTTGTTTAGTTCTCTGTTGAGGCATTTTAAACTTACTATCTACTTAGACTTGTTGCATAATCCTTGGTATTCCACATCCTTGCCTTACTTGTTATCTGAATTTTCATTTTTTGGCTGGTCTCATGAGTATGGAAGGGTATCTCATTGTGATTTTAATTTACATTTTAAGTTATGAGTTAAGTTGGCATCTTTTCATGTGTTTATTAACTCTTCCATTTTCTCGTCTGAATAGAACATAGATGTTCTGTTTTGTTGGGTTGTGTGTTTCTTAGTATTCTTAGGTATTCAAAATCTAATCCTTGTTTTGTCATTTGTGCTGCAGATATCTCTTTCAGTCTGTGGCTTGTTTTTACTTTATTTGCAGTCTTTTATTATGCAGAAGTTTCAAATTTTAATGCCAGATATTTAATATTTTCTCCTTTACACTATGTGGGTTTTTTCCCACAAAAGTCTTCCCCTCCTTCAGTGATGTAGATATTCTTCCTTGTTTTATTCTAAAAGTTGCAAAGTTTGGCTTTTCTTATTTAGGTCTTTAATCCTTCTAGAAATTATTTTTAGGAATGATACAAATTAGGAATCTAATCGTACTTGTTTGTTTCCTTGTAGAGTTGTTGAACTTGTTCCTCTATTCCAGGGATTGGCAGACTTTGACACATGGGCTAACTCACCTCAAAACTGCCTACTTTTGTAAATTAAGTTTGATTGGGACACAACCCTACCCATTTGTTTATGGCTGCATTTGTGCTACAAGAGCAGAGTTGAGTAGTTGCCAGAGAGACTGAGTGAAGTGCAAAGCCTAAAGCATGTCCTATCTGGCCCTTTACAGAAAAAGCTTGCCGACTCCTTGTCTAAAAGATAGTCATGAGTAGTAGAAGAGTAACTCACATTTCTAGCAGTAGCAGACAAAGTCAGTGAAGACAGAGGAAATTACACTAAAGGTGGTGAAGAAGGAAGGAAAACAATCCTTTGGACGTATAAAAAATACAAAGTTTGAAGTTTTACTGATTCTTAGATTGTCATATGAGAACTTCCCTCAACCCATGTAGAGTAAAGGGGAGGTCTGTGAATCCTCTGAAGTTGTATATAATGTTTTGTGTGTCTGTGCATATGTGTACTTTTTGAGGGGAGAGGATGCATATCATTTAAGAGACTCTCATGATGTGAAAATGATAAAGAACTGCTGGTTCTTATATTTCATTTCTGACCTCTTATGTAGCTTGAAGGGAAGCTTTAGCCTTAAAAATTTATGCTTTTGTCACCTAAAACATGGCAGTGCAAAGAATTTTCTTGCCACACCAGGCCCATTTAAACTGTGTGGGTGGTACGAGGGAAGAGTTCCAATTCCAAGAGTTCCAACTCCAGAATTTTTATAGCCATCATTAAGACTACTTTTAACTTCAGCTGACCTACTAACATTTTGATTTTTTAAAAATATGATAATTTATTTTAAGGCTAAAATGAAGGTTTAATATATTTTGGCAGATATATTTTATGTTAAAAAAGCAATATCCTTTGTTAGTGATTATGAATTACCTATCACTTTTAAAGTTGTTTAGATTATAAAATTTGAAGCCAGATAATTTTTTTTATTCCCTTTCTATTGTCATATTTCAGGGATGTTTGGATTCTAAATTCCTTGCAGTTCTTCAGAACTGATAACACATACTATCCAGCTTTAATTATTCACATTCTACTCATTCTGAATTTGTGGTAATTCAGATGGAATGAGTTGAAATTCTCCTTAGTACAAATTAATAGTTATTTCAGAGCCTAGGTTCTTTTCATATACCATTAAATACGGGTTGAGTGTCCCTAAGCTAAAAATCTGAAATGCTCCCAAATCTGACTTTTTAAGTGCCGCCATAATACTCAAAGAAAATGCTCATTGGAGCATTTTGTGTTTCAGATTTTTGAATTAGGGATGCTCAGCCAGTATAATGTAAGTATTCCAAAATTCAGAATTCAAACACTCCGGTTCCAAGCATTTTGGATACTTAGCCTGTACTGTAGAAAAAATAATTTACAGTCAAGTAAGTGGCATCTTACCTGCAGATCATTTATTTATTTTTTGGGACAGAGTCTGTCATCTGGAGTGCAGTGGTGCGATCTCCGCTCACTGCAATCTCTGCCTCCTGGGTTCAAGCAATTCTCCTGTCTCAGCCTCCCGAGTAGCTGGGACTATAGTTGCGCACTACCATGCCTGGCTAATTTTTTGTATTTTAGTAGAGATGGAGTTTCAGCATGTTGGCCAGAATTGTCTTGATCTCCTGACTTCGTGATCTACCCACCTTGGCCTCCCAAAGTTCTGTACATGTGTGAGCCACTGTGCGTGGCCTCTGCAGATCATTTATATTGATGAACTTGTACTAAGGAACAATCTGTTTGCTTGTTCATTTGTCTGCATTCTTTCAAGAACTGATGAAAGTAATGTTAGTACTTTCAAATAAAGGTGAGAAAAGGAAGCTCTAATTTGGAAACACCCCATGGAAGGCCAGTCCAGATTATAACTTAGACTTTCAGTAATTTGAGAGAAATGCAATAATAAAAATTCAAGTATATAGGGTAATTCATGATTATTATATATGCTTGCATTATAATAAATGTAATATATACTTATATGAAAAATATATGGTAAGCATGTAATATATATAACAGTGTTACATTTATAGAGATTATTTAATCTCTATAAATGTTACACTTAGGTTTGATTTTAATTACTCTATATGCTTGAAAATACTGAGTATTTCCTTCAAAATGGCTAAAATGTTAGACTTGAGACAAATTCAGAATAACCCTATTCTTCTTTCCTAATAGTTGGAAACTAGCATCTCCAAGATGCATGGATATTGGCCTCTTTGTGCCTTTTGGGTTTTTGGACATTGAAAGGTACTGGTTTAGGAGGACACAAGCCAGTTGATGTAAGAGACAGCTGGGAAGAGAAAGACTAGGTCAGATCTTGCCTGGGGTCTGTGAGTGTAACAGAAGAAAGCGCCATCAAGGAGACCATTTAGGCATCTTCTTGTTTATCCCCTTTGCATTTGCTGAAGTTTTTGAGTGGTCACCACATCTTTGTTTTACTTGCACTTTAAGGAATCCAGGCGTGGGCATCCACACCCCTCTCCTACACATACTTAATACCACTAAGTGTCAAAAGCAATAAGAGGTGGTCCTGGGGTTGTGAGTTGGCCTCTCCAATCTTGCTGAATCTTCAGTCAATACTTAACCTTTAAAATTCCAGGGCTTCTTTCATCAAGGAAGATGGAATTTCCTTATTCTCGATCTAAATTTGTGCCTTTTTCCACCCATATATTGGATTCCTTATTACTAGATTTTTCAAATCGGTCTTCATAAGCTAGCATCAATACTTAGAAATTTTGTGTTAACACAAAACAAAAGCCTGCAGCCTCAAATTATTTCTGTATTCTCCAACCTCTGCTTCAGTTTGTCAGGGAGTGCATTTCGGATGTTTTTTTGTTCTACCTAGCACCTAAGCCTTGTGCTCTACATAGTGGATATTTGTTTGCTTTATCTCTGGGATCACACTTAGTAGTTTCTGTAGTTAGAGATGGGTAGATATGGAGGTGGTATGTTTTTTAAAGAAGGTCTTGATACTTAAGCCTATTTTGAATTTATAAGAATGGCCAGGATACTCAAACAAGAAAAAGGATAATTCGTACATTTGTGCTAGGAACCTAGGAGCTTCTATCTGAAAAGACAGGGACAGAGTATTTTTGCCTTGATATTTTATCTTTTTAATTACTGAAACCATTGGAATTGTGGCTAAGGATGAGAAGATAAATGCTATTAAGACTGACCTTGTGTCAGCACCACTGATCTCTGCTGAGATAGATTAAGTTTCATTACTTTGACGAGAATCACATAAATTGAGTCCTGCAAATCTTTTTCTTCCCTACCCCTCACCAGAATGAGTGACTCTGTTAACCCAAATTCATTCCACTTTCTTCATATGTGAAAATTTTAAATAAACCTATTTTGGTATCTGTTTCTTTTTCACAAGCCGCGTGTTATTTGACAGGTGTTCTAAAGCTCCTTGCTTTGGCAATGAACCAAGATGACAGAGCAGTAGTGATTTAGAAATTGCTGTTCCCTTCTTGTTAAGTGATAAAAAGCAAAGTGTGAAGTTATTAACCACTATTCACCAGTGGCATAGAAATCGGTGTAGGGTTTAATTGTCTGGTTTTATAGTTGGTCTGCATAGGCAATTTCCTGGATAATGCCTCTCTTAAGGAAAGGGAAGAATAATCATATAACTACACTTTTTTCTCCCATATCATTTTTTTTTCATCTTTTCGTAAATTGCAGATAGATGGATTGGTGAGAAAGGAGCACTAGAAAACCAAAATATTGACCTCACAGGCTTTCCCTTTCCTCATCTGCCCAGGTAATAGATTTATGGGTGACATGGCAGCACGCAGCAACATTGCAAATTTCCCACCCCCCAAATCAATCAGATGCTTAAGTGTTTGCATCTGATGGTGTGCAAGATGTTACCACACTGTCTCCTTACTTAAGCCATGCTGAGTCTATTGCTAATTGGAAAAACCTACTTTTGGCAGCCTTGTCTACAGTCAGGCCCATTAAAGACATATCCATGTTAAATTTAAAAACAAAACTAGCTCATTGGGCTTGTTACTGCTGGGGACTGGCTGACTGAGGGAAGACTAATAGAATTAGTGCCGTCTGTTTGTGTGTCATCATTTCAGTGGGCAGCATGAGCCTGTGTCAATTTGCCAGATCATAAATACTGTGTTAAATTACGGTGAGCTGAGTTTGGTAAGTTGTGGGAGTTTTGGAAGGCGGGGAGAAGAATAGTTTTATGTATGTGTGTATGTGTGAAGAAGGCGTTTGATTTTCAGCCAGGGATTCCTGAGCCCTGTGGTCATGGTTTTAGAGATCTTATACCTACTTTGAAATTGAGTGCCAGTGTCAGGTTGTACAGCTGTCCTTGTTTCCTTTTTATTATTAATTTTATGGTTGAATTGGCTTGTATCCGTTTTAAACTCGAATGTATGAGTCTCAACATTTAAAAATTTCTTTGAAAGTTCTCTCTTTTAAAAAACAATATGAAATAGAATGTAGCTGAAAAGTGAATTTTTACTCACATTTTTAAAAGAGCAACAAAGCATGAGTGATTTCCAGAAATGGTTTGTTTCTGTGTCATCTTTAGAATTCTTCTAATTACTAATTCTTCTTTATAGGCTTGGGTTTAGTTTTCTATTACCTGTTTTTATTGGCTTTGTTGTTTTACATTTGACAAAAGATTTGCTGTTTTGAGGCTGGTGATGAGATTTTTTTTTTTTTTTTT
>NW_016107904.1:445769-450345 GCF_001604975.1 Cebus imitator
AAGATATTAGGTTTCTTTCATGATTTGAGTGTCAGACACTTGGCTATATTTGTTGCATGGGTTTTTCATTGCTGCTAACTTAACCACAGACACATTTTCAGTCCTGTGCAGGAGGGTGGTGTGCCTTCCACAGGCGGGGAAGAGGAGGGTTGGTGGGGGTGGCTTGGAGAAAGGAATAAGCTCATGGGCTATTAATAATGTACGTTGTTCTTGAGGCCACATGTTACATTTCTTAGCCCTGACCAACAGGGTAGGGTGCGTGTTCTATTTACGTTGGACTGCATGGTGTGATGTGATGGACAGCTGATAACATAATCACAGGAAAAATCTGGATATTTCTTCTTTCATGATGTCCTGATAGGGTAGAAAAAAATAATTTGTTTTCAGAAGATTGACTTAGAGTGGGTGAATGTATTTAATTCAGTTACTGGTTCTTGCCTCATAGCCAGGCATTCTTTAAGTAGTATTTGCTGAGCGTGTACGTGGTGGGAAATGGAGACAAATGACATTGCTTGTGACCCACTGGCTTGAGAGGAACCCCAGCATTTAATGACTTGGTAATGATTCCATTACTGGTAATGATTCCACTAAAACTAGAGCTAGAGCTTGGGAGGCTAAACTTGTCATTACTTACTAGTAAACAAGAGAAAGGATCTTTTGTAGGCAGAAAAATCTTACCAAGATGCCTGAGTATGCACTGGAGAAAGCCCTGGACTGCATACCAGGGGTGCTCCTCACCTACTTGTTTACTTTTTGTGGCTTTGAGCAAGTCATCCATTCTGCCTCTCGATTTTTCACTTGTCAGATGGGGTACTAGATGATGATAATTACTGCACAGTGGGCTTCAGTTAGAAAGTACCTTAACATAGAGTAGCTATCCACTATTGTTTCTCAGAACAACCCAGGGGAAGCATTCATGCAAGGCACTGAGCACCTAGCAGGTGTCAGGCATGGTGGTGCTGGTGTTGGGGAGACAGTGGTAAACTTAAGTATTCAAGGACCTTGTCTTCGTGGTTTTCAGTCCAGTAAGTGAGAGCAGTTAATCAAATGGTCAATGAATACTTATGTCAGTCTGAAAGAAAATAAGTGCTAAGAAAAGGAGCATTAATTTCTGAGTCTTGAGAGCAAAGGCCCTTGACCTGGGCTGAAAAGTCAAAATCTTCCTGATCCTTTGATACTTTAGCTGAGATCTACAGAGTGTGGGCTGGAGTTACCTAGATGAAGAGTTGGAAGAATGAGCATTCATTCTAGAGTGAGGGCTAGCATGTGCAGAGGTCCTGTGGTTGGTGGAAGCATTATGTGGCCAGGGCACTGAGAAGGCTGAGGTAGCTGGAAAGAAGGTGAGAATGATAGGAGGCGAGGCTGGAGAGGTAATCAAGGTCACACCATATAGGCTTTGCAGGCCATGTTGACCAAGGGGCAGATGTTAATAGGATTTTTTTTGTTTTGTTTCTTTGAGACAGAGTCTCACTCTGTCACCCAGGCTGGAATGCAGTGGCACAATCTTGGCTCACTGCAGTCTCCGCCTCCCAAGTTCAAGCAGTTCTCCTGCCTAAGCCTCTTGAGTAGCTGGGACCACAGGCACCCGCCACCACTCTCAGCTAATTTTTGTATTTTTTAGTAGAGGCAGGGTTTCACCACGTTGGCCAGGGTGGTCTTGAACTCCTAACCTCAAATGATCCACCCACCTTGACCTCCCAAATTGCTGGGATTATAGGCGTGAGCCACCACACCTTGCCAGATGTTAATAGGTTTTATATGGTGGGGGAGATTGGCTCACATTTCCATTTTGAAAAGATCACTCTGCTTGAGTGAGTTGGAGGGGTCGGAGTGGATGAGGGGAAACTGATTAGCAGGCTATTATTAGAATAGTATTCCAGGTAAGTGATGGTGGTAGCTTGACTGGTGTGATGGCAGTCAGTGGAGGGAGGAGGACCCAGGTATGAGAGAGTTTTAAGAGAAAAAAATTTCAGTAAAACCTGGTGGTAGATTGGATATGAGGCTTAGGATGGGGAAGGTATCGAGGTGAACTCCTAGCTGGCTGACTTGTGTAGGAAGATGGACGGAGTACCTTTCACTGAGATAAAGAGCACTGGAAGATGACCAGGTTTGGGGCAGGAGGAGGGAAAGATGAACAGTTTGATCTTAGACATGTTCATTTTGAGGTGGCAGGATATAAACTGGGGAGTCATTGGTTTATAGTCATTGTTAAATGGAGCCATGGACATGGATGAGATTACTGTAGGAGAGAGGAGAGAGTGGAAAGAGAAGTGGGTGTAGGACTCAGTCTTAAGGAACCCCAGCATTTAATGACTTGGTGGAGGAGGACCAGCTTTAAGAAGTAGACTGTGAAGGAGCAGCCAGAGAAGGAGAAGAGGTGGGAACACATGGTGTTGTGAAACCAGTGAAGAGCATTTCAGGGAAGTGGTAGGCATTGTCAGGAAGAGACACTGATGATAGTTTTGAAAAATTTCTATTGAATTTTGGCATATGGAGGTAATCTTGGACTTCAGTTGGTGCTGTTTGAATGCAGTAATGGTGGTCAGGAAGATACTATAATTATCCACAGTTTATAGATGAAGAATCTGAGGCACAAGGAAGTAACTTGTAAAACAGCTTACCTAAATGTCAGAACTGGAATCCAGGACTAGGCCTGGGTGCCTCAGACTCCCTGCTCTAACTGTTATACCTGCCACCTATAGCCTACTACTTCACTAGGTATGTGTGTGGATTTAGGAGGCAAACACAGCTGTGTCCCTGTTGTACTTCTTCCTGGGTTGGGGATCTATTAATTAGTTATTTAACCTCATCGACCCTCAACTTCCTCATTTTTAATAATGGTAAATGTCCAGTGGGGTTGTTGGGAAAATTAAATGAGATAATGTGTGTTAATGCCTTGAAATATGTTTGATACATAATAAGTACTCAGTAAATACTAACTAAAAAATAAACAGCCTTCTACCGTTGTGTCTGCCGTTTCCTCAGAGCCTCTTACCTCCAATTGCATTTTTCTCTCATTTTAATGCTTAGCGGTGTTCTCTTAAAAGGCCAGTTTGTTATGCTATTTGCTCAATTATTTTCAAGTTTGTGTTTTTACTTTGCCATTTCTTCTGCTTTTAGTGCCCTTGTCCACCTACATCAGTAATTTCTGTGTAGTGTAATGTCTCTGTCAGTCCTCCTCAAAACTAACTTTTTGTGACTGATTTAAAACTGATTTTCATTGCTCTGCAACTTAATGACCTTGGCTTATGTTTACATTTATTTATTCCTAGGAGCTTGATGTTCCTGAGTTTGGGAAGTTTGTTCACTCAGTTTTACTAAATAGATTTGGGGGCCAGACATGTTTTTTTCATGTCCTTCAGCAACATCTAGTAGAATGCTGTAAATTAGTGGATACAAAATGGCAAGCAGTATTTTTATACTATTTAAGAAATAGCTCCTTCCTGTCACTTTCTTCTCACTGCATACTTAAGGTACAGTCCTTAGTAAGTCCTGCCTGTGTTACTTCCAAAATATTCAGATTCATCCATTTCTTTCCATTGACACTACCACCCCTCTGATTAGTTTAGACCACCGTCATCTCCAGCCGGGATCACTGCATCAACCTCCCTGTGGTGTCTCCCGTCTACTCTTGTCCCCCTCAATCTATCTATCTATCTATACATTGAGATGGAGTCTTGCTCTGTCGCCCAGGCTGGAGTGCAGTGGCGTGATCTCGGCTCACTGAAACCTCTGCCTCCCAGATTCAAGCAATTCTCTGCCTCAGCCTCCCAAGTAGCTGGAATTTTAGGCGCCTGCCACCATGCCCCGCTAATTTTTTTGGTATTTTTTAGTAGAGACAAGGTTTCACCATCTTGGCCAAGTTGGTTTTGAACTCCTGACCTTGTGATCCACCTGCCTTGGCCTCCCAAAGTGTTGGGATTACAGGCGTGAGCCACCGTGCCTGGCCTCAACCCTATAGTTTTAAGGTGTAATTGCATCATAATATTTTCCTGTTTTGATCCCTCATCAGCTTCCTATTTCAGTGTACCCTGGACTCCAAGGTCCTTTGTGGATCATGTTACCTCTCCTTTTATCTCACTTTTGTGTCTCCTACCTGCTGCCCCCTCCCCAAAAAACCTGCTCCCCTGCTTTGGTCCAGCCACATGGGCTGCCCTTTTCTTTTAGTTCTGCACACACATAAGTTCTGTCCCTCCATAGGGCTCTTGTGCATCTAGTTCCCTCTGCCTGGAATGCTCCTTTCTGGGCTTGGTGCAGGGTTGCATTTTTCTCTCTTCAGGTCTCAGCTGATATGTCACCTTCTTGGTTTTTTTTTTGAGACAGAGTCTTGCTCTATTGCCCAGGCTGGAGTGCAGTGGTGCCATCTTGGCTCACTGCACCGTCTGCCTCCTGGGTTCAAGCAATTCTTGTGCCTCAGCCTCCCAAGTAGCTGGGATTAAAGGCACATACCACCACACCCAACTAATTTTTGTAGAGACTGGGTTTCGCCATGGTTGGCCAGGCTAATCTCGAACTCCTGACCTCAGGTGATGCACCCACCTTGGCCTCCCAAAGTGCTGGGATTACAGGCTTGAGC
>NW_016107904.1:450650-471535 GCF_001604975.1 Cebus imitator
ACCAGGATGGTCTTGATCTCTTGACCTCGTGATCCACCCGCCTCGGCCTCCCAAAGTGCTGGGATTACAGGCTTGAGCCACCGCGCCCGGCCATCTCTCATTTTTAAATAAAACATTTTTTTCTCACTAATTTTATAGGGTGAAATATACCTATCTACCCATTTTCCAGAATTAATACATGTTAGGATTTTGTCATCATTATTTCAGATTTTCTTTTAAGTAAAAGAGAACATTGCAGATAGTTGAGGTTGGTAATGTGTACCCTTCCCCAGTTTCCTCCTTTCCTCTCCAGAGGCAACTGTTATGAAGCTGATATGTGTCTTTCTTTTTTTTCCCATGTTTTTCTTACCTGTGAATGTGCCCACTTAATATTTCTGAATAGTAGCTTATCATTTTTGAGTTTGTGACTTTTTTTCACTCAACTTTATGTTTTTGAGTGATATTCCTGTTGATGTATACATATCTGATCATTTATTTGAATTGCTCTATAGTATTCCATCGTATAAATATTCTACAGTGTATTTTTCCCTTTATGAAGCAATGGTCATTTAGAGTGTCATCAGTATTTCACTGTTATGAAAAGTAAGCATTCCTGTACTTGTCTATTTGTACACAGGTGCAAGAGTTTCTCTGTCATGATCTTTTCTAGCTCAGCACCCTGTTTCATTCCCATTTTGGCACTCATCATTTTGTAATCACTGACTTATGTGTTTGCTTGTTTATATGCATCTTCCTTATTCAACTATGAGCTCCATTGGGGTAGGCGGTGTGTTTAATGCACTCCTGCACACATAGCCCCTAGCATAGACCTTGGCACATAGTAGGTACTTGGTAGGTATTTGTTGAATTAATTCAGCTACCTGCTTTCCATCTGTCTTATGTAGTTCATTTCTTTGGTTTTTGAGCTTTGGTTTTCAGATTTCTGAAGAAAGGTCAAGACTGATGAGGTGAGTTGGCAAATTCTATGGATAGTGATTGTAGGTGATTAGGTAAACCTGGCATGGAAAGGAGCTGGGAAAAAAAGCTGTAAATAATTTGTTTTGGTTTAAACAAACCAAAATCTCAAAATTTGGAGATGATGGATGATATGGAACTATGTGTACTGATGTTGGTTATTGAAGGAGCTGAGTTTATCAGCTGTGGGCTCCTTCCACATCTGTATCATTGCTTTATTATTATAGGATTTTGGAGTGGGGTGGGAGGATTTCGTGTTTATTTTCTAAAATTATTCTATTTGAAAATTAGAAAATTACTATTCATCTGTTGACATTTATTTTTGGAATAGCATTTGTGGTAGGTGTAGGAGAGATAGACCATGGATTAAAAAGCATGAGAAGAAATAGGGCTGTTGATCTTAAAGCAGGATTGTTTAAATCAATTAATTTTTTAAAAATGTTCCTTTTTATTAGAGTTCACTGAATCAGTGCATGTGTTCTGTGTTTTCTGTTTGTGTTTGAAGCTGTTTGATCATCATAGACTTCAGATTTAACTATTTGATGTTCACTTACTGAATTCACATGTAGAGAGGAAAGACCAATTCACGGGAGCAAACACATTTCTTAAAATGGAAACTGCTGCTGTAATTTGGACCTCTTTTCTAGTACAGGGCATCTCCTTTTATCTGCTAGTAGCCTGTGTAAGCCATTTGCTGATAAATTGAATCACTGTAATTATATTTGAAGATAGCTATTGGAGAAAAAAAATGTAGCTATAGTTAAATACTATGCTAATGCTTCCTAATTTATTCTTTTTCATTTTGGAGTATACTGGTTCTCCCCTCCTCCACTTAATTCAGTGTGGTGGCACATTTGACTGCCCCCCCGCTTAGGTTGGGTATCAGTTATGAACTTCCAAAGAGAATTAGGATCTGGTCTCACTGTCTCCTTTGCATGTAAATAGTAAATAATTAGACATGCAGTTAAATTGGAGACAATAATAGCTGAGATATATTAAGCATTTGATCCTTGTTAGACACTGTTCTAAGCACTTTATATGAATAGTAAACATATAAGCACAGTCCAAAAAATTTTTTTCTGTGTAAAATGTAGGAGTCATGTTATTTTGAGGTTTATGAGAAATCGCAATCTTCAATTTGATTTCTAGTTACTGGAGGTGGGGGAGGTGGGTGTGGAGGAGAAAATGTTTTCATTTATTAGATGTGTAGAAATGTACTGAACTGAGAAAATCTAAATGGTTACAGGCTAGTCATTGCTTACTATCCTCACTATTACTTGTCCACTCCCTTGATAAAAGCTTTACCCTGTTCCTATAAGTGGGAGCTGGGTGGAGGATGGGAGACAATCCTCAACTGAGTTAGATCTGACTTGGCTTGATTGTGTGGCAAGTTAGTATGGGTTTTATGCCATTATTTTATTTCCCTTTTATAGTTGAGAGAACTGAAGTACAGAAAGTATAAGTAACTTGCCTAAGATCACAGAGCTAGTGGATAAATGGAGCCATAGTTCAAATCTAGGCATTCCGAGCATTCTTAACTGCCATAGTACATTGCCTGTGTTTTTGAGTGTTTGCCTGTGCAACAGGCATTAAAAGATGGGAGAAAACAGTGTTGTATCTTCACAGTACTTGAAGACATTTTTGTTTGAAAGGATGTGTACTATATTAGCATGTATCATCCTGGGTTGGTTAGCATTTCCTGTCACTTTATAGATTTTCCAAGATCTTCAATTTTCCTTTTATATTTCATCAGTCTTTTGATACCAGTCATAATAGAATTTGAATGGTCATAGTTAATGTGGCTTTGGAACAGAATTCTTAAGGAAGAGGATTGGGTGATGAAACAAGGGTGATAAGATGGGGAATGAGGAGGAATGCTTCTTTCTGTCGTATGTATTTTGTGGAATAAAATGGTGATGCCATCCACCACAGCTGAAACTTGGCGTGGTTCAGGAAGATGTCTTTGTGTAGCCTGTCTGTACCACTCACCACCTGTTATAATAGTGAAGGTCGTAGGTTGTTTGCCTTAAGCAGAATAAACAGATACGGAAAATGTATTCAGTAATGTTTGCTTGATGAGCAGAAGCTAGCAGTTGTTTAAAACAAGTGAAGGGGATAAAAACTCCCCTAACTTTTATTTACCAATCAGATTGCAAAGGAAAAATAGCCTATTTTTAGGCTGAGCCTCCAATTATGCTAAGCCTTGAAGATAATGAAACAGTCTGACACAAAAGAGTGTGGTGACGCAAGTTTGTGTGGTGAAATTCCAAGACATTCACTGACTTTTTAGGATTCTGCACAGTGAATATTAAGCTCCTAAAGTGTTTGTTGCCCGGAAACAGTGCTTTATTCTTTTACATGCAGTGTAATGAAGTGAACCTGTGTTGTAATTTGTTTCTTGCAAGGAAAAGGGAGCATTAACACACATTATCTATCCTTGTATCCTGTCTTTGGCCTCTTGTGTGTCCCTTTTATGTGCTGAAGCCACCAAGTCATGCTATTGCTAATACTGCATATTACCTTCTGTTTTAGCCACTCTAATTTTTCTTACTGCTTTACACTGTAGGGGTTTCCAGTTTTTGAATTAACTTTATATTGTAGATTTCACCGAATTTGAGTGCTTTTCCTTTTCTGTCACTCTTTCCTCATTCTATGGAAGAATTACTCTTAGCTTTTGGCTCTGCTCTTAATCATGTCAGGTGATATCTTTCCTTGGCACTAATTAGTTTCGGGCGTTTGAAATGTGTGCTGGCACTGGGCTTCATTGGCTGGATTAATGGAATCTGGCCATTTGCGCTCTCCTGGTCTTATGTTGCCTTTCTATTTACAGGGTGGTAATGGGCTTCTGGGTTTTCATTCTGCTGCCTGTAGTTGTCTTCTTGAAAGTGAACCTGAGGTGCTGAATGCTTATGTGATGGATGGCAAGTGTAATGCTTCCTTCCAGGGCAACCTGTCTTCTTCATTCCTAAATCTTGCTATAGCCTGGGTCCCAATCTAATTCCTAGAGTCAGGAGGTTGGTCATCTTCCATTTGGTCTCAGACTTTTCAAAGAGTATTCATAAGAACTAAATGTGGGAAGGTAGAAGGAAAGATCTATCAACATAAAGGTACCAAAGTTACAAGCTTCTGGAATTGGTGGTTCATGGCAGGATTTGATGAAGTTGGGGAGGGAAGGGGATAAAAGAGCTCCTCATTAGATTCAGATTGAAGTGCGCTGATGTGACCTGTGGGAAGAGGTGAAAACATAAAATAGCAATGAGGTGATTGATAAAGATAGCCTGGGTCGTTGATGTGGAAGCTAGGAAATCTCTGGCTGAGTGCCTGTTATTCACATACAGTGCTTACTCTATTTCATTTAATCTCTTGCAGCCCTGCAGGTGGGGGTATTACTTCTTTTTACGAATGAGGAAAAAGTCTTGAAGGGATTAGGTAAATTGCCAAGGCCTCTTTATTTGTAAGTGGCTAAAATGAATATGGCTTCTCACATTTGTGCCACTCTTCTGAAATACAGGAAACACAGACATTAACAGTATTTATCTTTGTATGCTTACTAAGTAAAATACTGGGTGGTACAACCACTGAAAAGGCTATAATAGCTTTTTTGTTATTATATTTTAACAGAGAGCTCGTTCTTAAAATTACAGATTTTTAGGACAAAATTCTGTTCAGTTGTCTGGCCTACTGTGTGCCAGGCACAGTATTGAATCCTGGGAATATGAGCATGAGACAGACCATGGTCCACGGTCACTGATCAGAGTAGACGTGGAGGGAAAGGGAAGAAATTGCCCTGTAAACAAATTTCATACCATATGAATAAGGTAAATTTAAAGAAAAAAGGAAAGGTAAACATTGCTTAGAGATGAGAGAATGATGCCCATGCCCACAGAATATCTCTTACTGTGAGTTCCATTGATTCTTTGGTCATTGCCAGGATTTGTCCATAGACGTATGGGATGTTGTCTTTGCAGGGCGAAGCCCAAGAGGAACCATATGGTGTTACAAACCTGGGGACCTTTCTTTTCTAGCTGGAAGTCTAAATTCATGAGGGTAACCAAGTTTTTTGTTTTGTTTTTGGTACATGAAGAATCTTCTGTTTCTACATCCAGTAAACTTTTTGTTTTATTAATTTTAAGTTGTCCTCAAGCAGTACCTTTCCTTGCCTCTGTCTTTGTCCAAGTAGGTCAGCGCAGGGTGGAGGGAGTCTAATTCCAACTCAGCTGCTAATTTAGGAGGTGACTGATAATCCCTACAGTTCCATCTGTCATAGTGCCTTTCACATGACTGGTACTCAGTAATAATTGTTTGCCATGGGACGACAGAACTTGAAATCTTCTGTGATTAATTTGTATTGATTTCTTTGGGGCAGGAGCTGGAAGGGGATTTTTTAGGATAAAAAGTTGCTGCCTCACATTCTACAACAATAACAAAAATCATAGATAAATCATTAATGTAAATCACAGCCCAAGATAAGTGAAAAAAATATTTCAAATATTGAAGAGTTCTTTTGTAAATTCCATCTCCCAGCTAGATGCATTACATCTCAGCCCAAAATGCTGAAAGTACTTGTGATTCCTAGCACACTGTCTCATCCTTGGTATATGATCAGTGAGGAATAATACAGTTATGAAATGCCTATTAGTAATCTCTGAGGACTTTTGGATAACAGGTGTTCTGAAGTTTGCCAAACTTGGAGACCACCTTCCCTTTTTAGAATAGATTTCTAGGAAAAGTCTTCAGGTTTTTTTTTTTTTTTTTTTTTATCACAATACGATAGGAATTGTAGAGAAGACATCAAGAAACAAAAGATCGGGGCCGAGCGCGGTGGCTCAAGCCTGTAATCCCAGCACTTTGGGAGGCCGAGGCGGGTGGATCACGAGGTCAAGAGATCGAGACCATCCTGGTCAACATGGTGAAACCCCGTCTCTACTAAAAATACAAAAAATTAGCTGGGCATGGTGGCACGTGCCTGTAATCCCAGCTACTCGGGAGGCTGAGGCAGGAGAATTGCCTGAACCCAGGAGGCGGAGGTTGCGGTGAGCCGAGATCGCGCCATTGCACTCCAGCCTGGGTAACAAGAGCGAAACTCCGTCTCAAAAAAAAAAAGAAACAAAATATCAGTCAGAATGTTTCACACACACTCAATTCTCTAATAAGCACAGAACTAAGCAGTACTTAGACATTGCTCTTTGCCTGAAGGTGGGATTCTTTAGTACCTCATACAGTAAGGATGGTGAACTTTTCATTGCATTTTCAGGGCAAAAACAGTAGGGTTGTGAGTCATAACTTGTAATCTGGGATGCAAGTTCCATAACCATGTCAGGATTTTATTGAGGGCTTCTGTCTGGAAGATGGAAGACAAGGATTGTTGATTGTTTTCTAAAAGGTGAACTCTAGAAACTTACAGATGAATGAGTTATACAATACAATCCTAGAAAAGACTACTAAGCAGTTTTTCAGCATTTTATGGCAGTCACCAAGGATCAGTATTGACTCACCCAGAACAGGTAATGTTGGTAATTTTTTCTTTTAGTCTTCATATTAGGCTTAAATTAGCACATGAAAGTGCTAGTTTTAAAAGTTAAAAGCAGTTGAATATCAACAGTTTCAAATGATTTATCCTAATAATTTTTATTATTTTTTTCCTGGTTATAAAATTAATACATGTTTACTGTAGCACACTTGGGAAAATAGAGGAAAGTAAAATTTACACACAATCTAACAATCCATTTTATGCACTTCTGTCTTTCCATGTGTATACCTATGCACACATGTGAATCTGTGTTCACCAGAATATTTTCAACAAACTTACTGTGGATTGTAGTTCATTTTTAGAGACTACTTGGGTGTTTAAATTGAACCTATCATAAACATTTCCCTGTAATTAGTAATTTACAAACAATTTTTATTATGATTTCAGGAGATAGATGTCACATTATTTATCAATACTCCTATTTTAGGACTTTCATATTGTTTTCAGCATTTTACAATTATAAATTGCTGCAGTAAACATCTTCTACATGAATCCTGGTCCACGTCCTTGATTATTTCCTTATGATGAATTATCAAAAGAGGTATTTTGAGGTTAAAAGATGTGAATTCTGGAAACATATTTCTAAATTGCTTACCATAGAGGATGTACTAATTTCTTTTTTTGGTCTTCTGTTATTACTTTTACATTTAATTTTAATTTTAAGTTCATGGGTACATGTGCACGTTTGTTATACAGGTAAACTTGTGTCATGGGGGTTTGTTGTATACATTATTTCATCATCTACGGATTAAGCCTAGTACTCATTAGTTATTTTTCCTGATCCTCTCACTCCTCTCGGCCTTCACCCTCCAATAGGCCCCAGTGTGTGCTGTTCCCCTCTGTGTGTCCATGTGTTCTCATCATTTAGCTCCCACTTTGAAGTGAGAACATGCAGTATTTGATTTTCTGTTGCTGTGTTAGTTTGCTGGGGATAATGGCCTCCAGCTCCATCCATGTTCCTGCAGAGGACATGATCTCATTCTTTTTTTACAGCTGTAAATTAGTTCAACCATTGTGGAAGACATTGTGGTGCTTCCTCAAAGACCTAAAAACAGAACTGTTCTTCAGCACAGCAATCCCGTTACTGGGTATATACCAAAAGGAATATAAATTGTGGTATTATAAAGACATGCATGTGTCTGTTCATTGCAGCATTATTCACAATAGCAAAGACATGGAATCAACCTTAATGCCCATCAGTGGTAGACTGGATAAAGAAAATGGGAGTACATACATGATAGATGTACTCATTTCTGCTTTTACTAGCAGTGCGTGAAAGAACGTACCTGATACAACATTGCCACAGTTAGCTATTACTTCTAAGACAAAGTGAAGAAACAGGATTGACCAATTTTGTTTTTCCACCTTTGATAAGTTTACTAAATAAGGACATATAATTTCATTTTATCAGAGGACCTGCTAAAGTTTCTCATGATATCTTTTTTGTCCAATCAAGCAATGTGAACTGAATGCAAAAAGAATCAGGGATCTCTGGTTTGCAGAACAACTATACTCCAGGAAGGTTTTTTTAGTGGGTTATTGTTAACTGGAAGGGACACCTTTATTATGTGGTGAGGCTTAGCATCCCTGTTATGAACAATGTTATTTGTGGTGATTTTGATGAAAACAGAACATGAGCTTAACAGATGTGCGTGTGTGCCAGAAAAATGAGAAGGATGGCTATAAGTTCTTTTGTACCATACTGTGGGCTCCTTGAGCAAGAGCTGGAGTGCTGAGAGCATTCCTTCTAGAGTCAAACTGCCACCTATTAGCAGTGTGGCTTTGGGCAAAGTTACCTAACCTCTCTATGTCTCAGTTTCCTCATCTATAATAAAATGGGAATCAACAGAATATTTACTTCATACATTTGTTGGGAAGATTAAATAACTTATTAAATGTAAAGCACTGAGAGTAGTTCCTGGCCCTTAGTAAGTGATCAATAAAGGTTAGCTGCTATTGTTGTTAATCTTTCTCTCAGATGGTAGATAACAATTCTTAAATAAATGAGTACCTGAGTCAGCGTCATAAATGCTTTGTATGCTGGTGAGATGGCCCATATTGCAAATGAAATGTGATAGGTAAGTTTTGCATTTATGTTTTATAATATTAGAACTGCCATGTAAAGATAGGGCTGAGACTTATACTTTGTAGCTCCAGAAGGTAGAGATACATTTTATTGATAGGAATTAGTGATAAGATACTTTCTACCAATTAGCTGTACTCAGCAGTGGAGTTGCCCTTTCAGGTAGTGAAAATAATTCAGGTACAAACTTCCAGACCATTACAAGTACGTAATTGAAAAGAGAGGCCTTCTTTGGCTAGACGTGAGACTAGATGACCTCTAAAGTCCCTTCCAACTCTAGGCTGATTCTGTGATTTTGAGTGGCATGTATAGGATTATCACATACCATGCAGTAAGTCCCCATGAGTGCATCTTTGGAAGGGTTGATGCTGCTAATCCTTGCCCACTCTGCCCCCCCACTTCAGTTTCTTTCACCTGTTGAGTGTCAGTCTGACAGTGGCCCATTCCTCAATTTGATTCAGTTTTACGGCCCAGCTTGGTGTCCTAGGCTGCTCCCTCCTCAGCAGCAATGCCTACAGGATGAGTATTTGAATGAAGGGCACATTTTTCATAAGCATACAAGAAAATAGAAGATTGTTGCCTGCAAAGTGTATCTCAGAATTGGATTTTAAAGAAACAAGCAAAAGTTTCTGTCCATGCCAGAAGTGCTCTTATTGTCACTTTATTTGGGACCAAGGGTGGGCTTTACCCTTTTTTGTTCAGCACTTCTGGGCACTGGGTTTCTCTCCTTGTCTGGTTTCTTGCCTAAGTTCAGTATCAATATTCTAATCTCCCAGGAAAGAGCAATTGAGCCTACACTGTTGTGTATACTATTCAAGCTTCTATACCGTGGGCTGAGATTATTTTTCTGTCATTATGAACTCTGATTCCTTGCCCTTAAGATGTTTAAAGGTAGTTTCAAAATAAAGTTAGAAAGCTGAATTGGGAGCCCAACTAATTGCTTTTTTCTCAGTGTTCTTTGCTGAATAATTTCTGACACATCAATTGTGTTTTGTGCTCTCTCCCCATTTATAATATTTGGAGCATTGGCTCTTTGCCACACTTGTCAAGGGTGTATGGGAGTTAATGACATGTAGTATACAAGGTTCTTTGAGATTCTTTCATGAAACTTGGTATTATCTTGAAAGCAAAAGGTTTAACTGTTCATTTGTTAGATGACTAGTGGGATTTTAAACAGATATAATCACACCATGTCTTTTTTTAATGTGTTTAATGTGACGTACATACGAACTTTTACTGCTCAAATTTTAAATGATAGGGTTTTTTTTTTTATTTTTTCTGTTTATAAAATCCATTATTAGCAAATACCTCAGGAAAACTTGAGAGTCAAAGTCTTGAAAAAATTTTCCAGTCCATGTTTTTTAATGGTCTGGCTTGTCCTTAGTTTTGCCATTTGGTCATGAATGGTTGAAGTGGTAAACTCCTGGCACCACTGCATTTTGCTGTTGATACCAGTGTGTGTCTATAGCTTGTGGTACAGAAGCACTGACTGAGGTCCATGCTGTACAGTGAGAAGCCCAAAGAGTTGCTACTCTGTGTGCCAGGTGGGTTAATATGTTTTAGAGAAAGCATCTGTGGAATTTTACAGTGGATGTTCTTTTGTAGCCGTATTAATTTTACTCCTTTTGAGTAGTATCATTTTACCAGCCAGAATCTAGAGCATGCAAATGCATTATCAGAGTGATTTGAAACAGTGATGTACACACGAGCACTGTGGGGATGGTGTTGATGCCTTCAAGGCCTGGAGTCTCATTGCATGTATTTTGAGCCATAGTGTTAAGCTTACTGCCTTAAGAAGCCTTTGCTTCTCCTTTTAATCTTTAGAATTTATGAAACCAACAGCTTTGTAGTCTTCAACAGGAGGATTGTATGTACAGCCCCAAAGATTCTTGGAACATAGAAACTATAAAGAGGAATGTATCTGTGTTTACTCTTGTGTTGTATTATATGCCCAATGTAGAACTCTTTAAAATTAAAACAATCGAGGTAGAAGATATTTTAAAAGATTCCTAAACATTAGATTTTAAGACTCATCTCATTTAGGCTGAAAGGAACCTTCTAGTGCAACTCCTTCATTTTATAGACGAAAAACTGTAAGTCCATAAGGTCCCACTGAGCCAGAATCAGGGTTGATGTAAAACCTAGAGGTCTTCCTTCTCAAGCCAGATCTGGTTGGATCTCACCGTTCTGATAAATGCTATAGAACACTACTGTAGCATTTAGAAAGTATTTGATCATTATATAAGAAAATGACTATCAGTAAAACAGTGTAGTTGTTGAGTCCATAGTTCAAGCAGGTTTTATCATTTGTATTAAGTAACTTCAGCTGTTGCGTAGTCTTCAGTCAGCGCTGACTGCATTTATTTTGTCCACCTTTTACCCAGTTAACAGAATGCTTATTCTCTTATTGCCACTTCAAAGTCATCTGGAAGACTCATGCTGATAATGTAATGCATGGTGAAGGAAGGGGGTAAAGTAGGAAAACATAATTATTGCATGCACACTCTTTTTAAAGGCTCTCTTCTCCTCTAACTTTTCCCCAGTTTAGTTGGGTAGATCTGATTTGTACGGCATTTTCCCTGCTTTTCTTTTCCTAAATTGGATAAGTGCTGGAAAACTATTCAGGAAAAGCTATAAGCTATAGCAAAGCATGTGAAAAGACAGTAGTTTGTGCCTTTCTCAACCTTTTTATAGATCTGTGGATAGTTTGGAGTTTACAAAACTGTACTTAAATGTTTTCTTTAATATAGGCTGGGGACAGATTTCTATTTGCTTTTGATGACTGTCAAAACAACTTCCTTAGAATGATTGTCACAGAGCACGGGGCCTCATTTTCTGATGGAGAAACTGCTTTGGTTTGTTCTCACTGTTTTTAACATGATTATTTCTTATTTTCTCAAGTACTTACGACATTTAAAAAATCTATAATTGAGAATTGTGGCAGGCAGTAGTATGAGAAAGAGAAACTGGGTGCCTGTGAACTATTTAAATACAAACAAATGATAGCAGAAGTTAACTAGGAAGAACATGAGTTTGAAATTGTTGATGAACGTGATCTAGGCCTAAGACAAGCTAAAACTGTATTTCTCATTCATTTCTTAAACAAAATTGCTTTTTCATCAAACACAAGCAAATCTTTTGTTTAATCCTTGGGAATTGATACTTCAGAGGAGTTCTTTATTTCGGTTATTGATGGACATTATTCTTAGGCTTCAGTCGTGGGTCAAGATGTGTGTTTTTTCAGCCGTGTTTTACCGTATCCCAAGCTTTCTCAAGGCACATTTAAAAACCAGCATTGGTAATGGACAGAATTACATGCAGTTTTATTAGTTTATCTCTGCTTTTTTGAGGGAGGGGAGGTTTCAGCTAAGTTTGGTTTGTGCTCATGAAATACAATACAAAAAGATTTTACCCAAATAACTTTTTAATCATCCTTGCTGTGTGCATATTTTGCTAAAATTCTGCTCACAGGGAAAATGTCTTGTTAATTTTTGGTTACACAAAAGGCATTCTGAGCAACTAACTTTGGTGTGTGGGGCTACATTTACTTGAATGCTGAGATTGTATTGTTTTGGGAAGAATTTTAATAACATTCTATTTGTGTTATATGTTCTTGTTAAGGCAATGAAAAAGAAATATTAGGTGAATATATTTTTTTAGAGAATAAGCTTTTTACCTTTATTTTTAAAAGCTTATTGTGTTGTCTTGTATTAAAAAACACATAAGGAAAAATTTACCATCTTAACCATTTTTAAGTGTGCAGGTGCACACAATAGAGAGGCACTATGCAATTCACTGACAGTTACAGGAGAGTAAGGAGTAGATATTTGCCTCTTGGGATCTTGGGACAAAGACTGCTACCTATCTCTAATCCTCATGGAATCATTAAGTGGTAGGTGCCAAGGGCTGAGGTGAGGGGGAGAGGTTGGAGTTGTTTAAAGGGTACAGAGTTGAGGTCCTTTCTCTGTAGAGCATTTAAGCTTGCTTTTTTTTTTTTTTTTTTTTTTGCCAATAATTGCTTCTCTGGGCCAAAGGACTGAAAATGTGGGCAGGCAATCACTTGGCTACTAATATAAAGAGGAAGTGAAGCAAAGGACTGACTTAATAGTTCAGGGTGGAAAGTACACACAGGTAAAAGTAATGTTATATGACCTTGTAAATAGTTGTGTGTATATCCGATGTCAGTATAAGAATTAGTAATGCCAAATATAAGGAAAGCATTATTTTAATATTTGTATATGTTTTGGAAATGGAAGATAGGATTATTTAAAGAGCAAAAAACTAAAAATGTTCTAGTTGGTAAGTAAGTTTATTTGATGTGACTTGTTATTTGGATTTACCTGTGATTATAGTGGTCATGTATTTGTAATAGTTTCTTCCTTTTTATGAGACAAGGTAAGAGCAGCATGGCATCTAAGTTTAGATAATGTGTTCCTACTTGATTTTTATTTGTTTGTTTGTTTGTTTGTTTTTGAGATGGAGTCTCACTCTGGAGTGCAGTGGCACGATTTCGGCTTACTGCAACCCCTGCCTCCTGGGTTCAAGCAATTCTCCTGCCTCAGCCTTGTGAGTAGCTGAGACTACAGGCACCTGGCACCACACTCGGCTGATTTTTGTATTTTTAATAGAGACGGGGTTTCACCATGTTGGCCAGGCTGGTCTCCAACTCCTCACCTCAAGTGATCTGCCCGCCTTGGCCTCTTAAAGTGATGGGATTACAGGCCTGAGCTACTTGATTTTGAGAGGCATCCTAAACATGTTGGATGGCCTACCCTTATTTTCTGAGCTAAAATATGTTAAAATTAATTTGGTTTTGAGAGTTTTTGAAAAATCATCTGACTTTGATCTAGCTGATATGGTTTTTTTACCTATGCCCTGGGCACTCTCCTAAGTATTTTATATATATTATTTAATCCTCATGGAAACCCTGTGATATTATTTTTCCTGTTTTACAGAAGAGGAAATCGGCTATAGAGAGGTTAAATTGCTCACCTAAGGTCACAGATGTAATGATGGAATTAGGATTTGAACCCAGGTGGTTGGTTCTAGGTTGACATTTATCATTTTAACTGCTTCGTGATATTATGCCATACTCAGCATTTAAACGTTCTTGGCAGCTGGCACATTGTAGGATTTGAACAAATAACAGTTACATCTGTTGAACTTCTTAAAATGACTGGAGGTGAAGTAGTTTGCTATAACAATAAGAGAGGAAGCCATTGCATTGGACACTACTGATTTAGCTAATTGATTTCAATCCAGGAATTGATTAGACATTGATTTCTAACCTTGAGGTCCATGTGTGAGTTCTAAGAGAAACTAAAAAATGACCTCACGTAATCATTTAGGCAAATGACACTGTTTTGTTCATGTAGTATGGCTTTTGTCCTCTGATATATATATATTTGGAGGCAGAGTCTTGCTCTGTCATCCAGGCTGGAGTGCAGTGGTGCGATGTCAGCTCACTGCAACCTCTGCCTCCTGGGTTCAAACAATTCTCCTGCCTCAGCCTCCTGAGTAGCTGGGATTACAGGCGTGTGCCACCACGCCCACCTAATTATACTTGTACAATAATAGAATTTAAACACTGGTCCTGACTTTCGAGATAATCAAATTCAACCTCTGCATTTTACCATTTGAGGAAACAGGTAGAACTTTCTTAATTAAGATCACAAAAAGAAGGAGTGCGAGAGCCAGGATTTAATGCATAATAGCTCACACTGACCTAGTTTTGCCATGAGCCAGGCACTGTTCTAAAGGCTTTATATATGTTAACTCATTAACTCCTTGGAAGAAGTCTATGAAGTAGATACTGCTATAGACCCACTTTACAGGTGAGAAAACTGAGGTTATGTGACATACACAAAGTCACACTACTAGTAATGAGTGGAGCCAGGATTCAAATCTAGTCGTTTTGGCTTCAAATTCTGTCTCCAAACCCTAGTAATGTTTGTAACATATATAATTGCCATCTTTTTTCTTTTTTTTTAAGAGCAAAAATGGTTGAATGTCAGCCATTTCTTGTAGTGCAATCTGACATAGCTTGAGCTCTTTCTACAGCATTTAACCACCTTACCATAATGGGTATTTGTGATTATTTTTCTATCCTACTTGATCTTGTTATGTGATCCTTGTAATGTGCTGTTGAATTTGATTTGTTAGTATTTTACTGAGGATTCTTATATCTATGTTCATCAGGAGTTCAGCCTGTAGTTTTCTTTCTTTTTTTTTTTTTTTTTTTTTTTTTTTTTTTGATTAGCTTTGGTATCAGGGGAATGCTGGCTCGTAAAATGAGGTTGGAAGAGTTCCCTCCTCTTAACTTTTTTGGAAATTTGAAAAAGATTGCTGTTCTTTAAATGTTTGGTAGAGCGCACCAGTGAAGCCAATGCATGTTGGTCTAGCATCCTGTTGAATAGAAATGGTGAGATCAGAAATTCTTATCTTGTTCCTGATACTAGGGGGAAAGCATTCAGTCTTGCACTGTTAAGTATGTTGTCAGCAGAAGATTTTTCTTATATGTCCTTTTTTAAGTCAAGGAAATATCTTTTTGTTCTATTTTCTTGAGGATGTTTTAAAACCAGTAATGAGTGTTGGATTTTTTTCAAATGCCTTTTCTATGTCTGTTGAAATGATCATAATATTTTTCTTGTTTTGTTCTGTTTTATTTTTTAGTTAGTTAATATGGTGATTTATAATGATTGCTTTTCAGGTGTTAAGCCAACCTTGCATCTCTGTGATAAACCCCACTTAGTCATGGTATATGAATGCTTTCTATATATTTTTGGATTTGTTTACTAAAACTTTGAGAATTTTTACATGTATGTTTATGAGAAATATTGTTTTGAAGTTTTCTTTTCTTGTAATATCTTTGTCAGTCTTGGTCAGACCAGTGTAATACTGCCCTCAAAATATGTTGGGAAATATTCCTTCCTCTTCCGTTTTCTGGGAGAGTTTGTGTAGAATTGATATTATTTCTTCCTTCAAGAGTAATTCATTACAGAAGCTATCTGGCCCTGGACTTTAATTTGTGTAAAAATTTTTAACTACAAATTCAATTGCTTTGACAGACATTCAAGTTGTCTGTTTCTTCTTGAGTGAGCTTTTTAGTATAATAGTTTATGTCTTTCAAGAAATGTGTCTGATTTATTGGCACGAAGTTTTTAAATAATATTCCCTTTTTATCCTTTTAATATCTAGAATTGGTAGTGGTGTCATCTCTTATTGCTGATATTGGTAATTCGTGTCTTTGCTTTTTTCCAGCGATGGTAGTCACCCTGAACTCTGTCTTCTGGCTCTTCAAGCCAGAAGAAACAAGCAACTTGCCTGGTGCCTTTCCTTTATTACTAATTGTAGATATCCCTCAATTTTTGGCCAGTTTTTCGTTGTGCTCCAGTGCCTTCAGATAGTGGTTTTTTACATTGTCCAGAGGTTTTCATTGTTTTCTATAAGAGGCTGTTTTTGCCCAATGCTGGAGATAGAATCTCCAGGTTTTGGTTTTCTGACATTCTAGCAAAGCGAGACATGCTTTATTGGATCTGATACGGAACAACCCCACTGGATATTAGAGTAAATTACGGAGTTAGGGAAAGGTGAAAAAGAGAAATGTTGGGTTAACTCTTTTCAAAATATTTTCAGTGGGAGAAACTGTTATCACTTTAAAAAGTGAGCTTTTTTAAAAAAATGAACATTTTGAGTACTGAATATGTGATGCTTCCGAATGATTTTGAGTGCTTTTGCTTGTCATGGGGAAGTTTTCTAGAGAAAATGATGTTTTAGGCCTAAAAACAAAGCATTTCTAATTGCTTGATGTGTATTGTTCAAGTAAATTAGCATTAGGTCATATTAATGCTATGATACCTAAATATTTTATTTGTAATGGAATCCATTTTCTGGTCATTTTATACTGCACATTTATGCCATTTTATATATTGTAATTCGAATTGAAAAATGCTAGGAGAAGTCATCTTATGTCTCTGGATCTCAGCCTGGTATTTACTGAGTACTGTCAGGAGCCATGCACTGTTCTAGGCACAGGAGGTTCAGTGGTGAATGAGGAGCTTATATTCTCAGAGGCTGAGAAATCCAACCCTGTTAGCACACTGTGGATGGTCAGACTCAAATGTACTTACCCTAATGCCAATTTGTTCGTCTGAAATGAGAACTACAGCTGTTAATTAGACTGGTGAGGTCGAACTGAGAGATTAGTGCATTTTCTCTTTATAGACAAGCCACATGGGAAGCCAAATTACAATCACAAGGTTGCTTGGTGAGAATGGAATCAAAACAAAGGAACTTGGATAGATAATCCATGATTAGGACACACCTGCCACAGAGACTATTTGGGTTTTCCCTAAGTAGTACTGAGCAGTAAAGCTTGCCAGTGTCTGGGTCTTTGGACTTATTTTTATGCTGACCATTTTTCTTTGTTCACATAATTTGTTTCAAACCGAGCTACAATACAGTTCACTAAATGACAGACACATTCCAGGCCTGCTTCCTAAGACTAAACTTAGATCACCTTTGGAAACATGTAGAGGCTTCCAAATTCTGACCTTAAGTACATACCTGTAGAGTGTCTCTTGGTTGATTTCAACAGAGTGCTACCTTATCCATGTGTAAGTGGATTTGACCCTCAGAGGGTAGCTTTTTTTTTTTTTTTATTTCCTTACATCTATGGTGTGGAGGAAGTGTTTGAGTCCCTTATAGTTGTCCCCATGTACTGCCAATAATATGGTTTTATTCTGTTCAAGTGGGAATGGAAGATTTGACTTCTGTCTTTTGTATGACTTACTGATGCCAAGCCCTTATTAAATCAGTCCTTGCTTCTACCGTGTTTCCATGGGAGAGGCTAATCTGTCTTAATAAGGTAAAACAAATTTATTTGAAAATGTAGTAAATAGGTAAACTGAAACCTAGAAAGTCCTGGAACCCAAGCATACATGTTTGATTTTTTTTGTTGTTGTTGCTTAATGAGGGGATATACTAGACAGAATTCGCTTTAAAAGGTCCAGGGAACATGCCTTCAGGGGATGAATCGCATGTCTTGAGGTTTAATAGAGACCCAAACATTGGAATTGTAAGCCATATTCACATAGTAGATTCTTATATTGTCCCTTCAATTATTGTCTGTATACCAGCGGTTCACAATCTGGGTTAAAGTACTACTCAGTTTACTATGTAAAAAAGTAAGCAATGTTACGACCCAATGATAGCCATGGTTGTCGTGTTTTCAGTACAAATAAAGTGATATACTTTCCATATATCCACCAAAACCTATGGTCAGCCAGCAAGGCCTTGGCAGGTAGCTGTTTGCAGGTTCCTTAAAGGCAGGAACCATAACAACAGTAGAAGTAGTGATAGCACGTAGTGATATATGTGTGTAGTGCTTTATAGTTTTTGCCCTATCACCTGAATTATCTAAATTTCACAAGTGTAATATATAATGTGTAGGTATGTTGGTAACCATTTCTGCTTTCTAGTCAATCATAACCTTATCTACACTCTTTCTACTATAATTTTTAGCCTGAGAAATAGAAAAATCTATTTTTCCCGTTCAAACTGCCAAAACACCTTCTTTTATGGACAAATTGTTTCGTGAAATTTTAGGCTATGCTTCTAACGATTTTTAACACCAAGTTGATCTTGAAAGTCTTTTGTTGATTTATTTTTTTTTACCTAATAAAAATACCAGGCCATTCGTCACCATTTTTTAGTCTCTATACCCTTCTGAAAATATATCCCAATTCCTAACAGTTTTCCTTACATTACTTCTGCAGGTGTCAGTGTGCTGGGTATGTACTGTCCAGTATGGTAGCCACTAGCCACAGGTGGCTATTTAAATTATTTAAAGTCAAATAAAAATTCAGTGAAACCCCGTCTCTACTAAAAATACAAAAAATCAGCTGGGCATGGTGGCGCATGCCTGTAATCCCAGCTACTCAGGAGGCTGAGGCAGGAGAATTGCCTGAACCCAGGAGGCAGAGGTTGCGGTGAGCCGAGATCGCGCCATTGCACTCCAGCCTGGGCAACAAGAGCGAAACTCCATCTCAAAAAAATAAAATAAAATAAAATAAAAATTCAGTTTTTAAATCACAGTAGCCACATTGCAACTGCTCAGTAGCCATTATGTGGCCAGTGACTACAGTTAGTACAAATATCGAACATTTCCATCATTGCAGGAAGTACTATTGAAAAGCGTTGCTCTAGAGAATCTAATTTCTGCTTAGTTTTGTGAGGGATGATAGTCAAATAATTCTACAATTTATAATTTTATCTGCAAGATTATATATATATTATATATATAATATATAATATAATATATATATAATTATAATTTTATCTGCAAGATTATATAAATTATATATTATATATAATATATATATAATCTTGCAGATAAAATTATAAATCGTAGAATTTTATATATATATATATATTTTTTTTCTTTGAGACAGAGTCTCACTCTGTTTCTTTCTCTCTCTCTCTCTCTATATATATATACACATATATATATGTGTATATATATATATATATATATATATTATTTTTTTTTTTTGAGACAGAGTCTCACTCTGTTACCCAAGCTGGAGTGCAATGGCACAATCTCAGCTCACTGCAATCTCCACCTCCTGCGTTCACACGAATCTCCTGCCTCAGCCCCCTGAGTAGCTGAGATTACGTACACGCACCACCACACCTAGCTAATTTTTGTATTTTTAATAGAGATGGGGTTTCACCATGTTGGCTGGTCTTGAACTCCTAACCTCATGATTTGCCCATGTCAGTCTCCCAAAGTGCTGGGATTACAGGGGTGAGTCACTGCTCCTGGCCCTGTTTTATATTTCTGAATATATCTACTGAGCCTGCCTAGATGATGTAAAATGCTGTTTAACATATACTTTTAAAAAATATACATAAAACTGGGAGGCTGAGGCGGGCTGATCATCTGATGTCAGAAGTTCGAGACCAGCCTGGCCAACATGACGAAACTTCATCTCTACTAAAATACAAAAAATTAGCCAGGTGTGGTGGTGTGCACATAGTCCTAGCTACTCAGGAGGCTGAGGCAGGAGAATTGCTTGAATCCGGGAGGCAGAGGCTGCAGTGACCCGAGATTGCGCCACCACACTATAGCCTAGGTGATGGAACAAAACTCTGTCTCAAAAAATAAATAAAAATAAAACATATACATAAATCTTTTATTTTTTTTTTTAACGCCTCCTTAGTTATAGGTCTTGCAGGCAAGCAGCAATGGAAATTGAAGTAGACACTAATGTAATAATTAAAACATCTCAACTTCTTTACCCTTCAGTGGATGTTTGCTGAAGTGCAACAGAAAAGATAGGTGCAGGTACACTGTTCTGCACTAAGCAGAAAACACATAGCTGTCATATAAGGAGAAGCGACCAACTGATAGTAATCTTAAGATGGTTCACATAGTGAAGATTTCATGATGCAAAAATTCAAGTCAGTCATACCCTTAGATAAAATATTAGGGGAGTTTAGCTTGAAAAGGCACTTGACAATTGGAGAATCTCTCAAATGTAAAGCTGATATTAAAAATGTGTTATCACATGTTAGGATCTTAAGTCTTGCAAGTTAATTCTGTAAGATAATAAATTTACTTTTTCTCTTTCTGCTTATATATTCACATTGTACAGAATGAAAGATCTTAAGTCTTGCAAGTTAATTCTGTAAGATAATAAATTTACTTTTTCTCTTTCTGCTTATATATTCACATTGTACAGAATGAAAGGAAAAATCCAGACTAATATCCAAAGACTGTATTTTTGCCGTGAGTGATTAAGGGAGCTTCAGGTTTTAAAGATGTAGTATCCTATAATGTATTCAAATTAACTGGGACAAAACATCCAGAGAAACCCCTTTGATCCTTGCCTGTGTAAGAATGGTCTTATAAGTGACTGAATGTAATGGAGAGGCATATTTATTGGGGGTGACCAGCACTATTCCATGATGAAGGACAGAATTGGATAGATGTTGTTTAAGGGCTTTGTAGGACAGAGGTGTATCTGGATATACACTAAATTCCAGATAGGTGAAGAAAATTGTGTGAGTTTCCAAGAAATGATTGCCTTTTATAAAAAACAAGAGCAGAGTACCACAAATACTGGTAGTTTTAGTGCGATTCTGTATGATTGAATGTATGTTTAATCCCTTTTTTACTTTTTTTTTTTTTTTTTTTTTTTTTTTTTTGAGACGGAGTTTCACTCATGTTACCCAGGCTGGAGTGTAATGGCGCAATCTCGGCTCACCACAACCTCCGCCTCCTGGGTTCAGGCAATTCTCCTGCCTCAGCCTCCT
>NW_016107904.1:471545-487092 GCF_001604975.1 Cebus imitator
ACCATGTTGACCAGGATGGTCTCGATCTCTTGACCTCGTGATCCACCCGCCTCGGCCTCCCAAAGTGCTGGGATTACAGGCTTGAGCCACCGCGCCCGGCCCCCCCTTTTTTACTTTTAAAAGTCGTTACGTTTCTTGCAAAGTCAGACAATATTAAAAGGCAACTGTTTTTTAAAAGAATATCTTTGATTCGCAAATAAAGATTATATATTAAAGGTATACAGTGTGATGATTTGATATACATATATGTACATTGTGTATTGATTACCACAACCAGATTAATTAACACATCCATCACTATGCATGCTGTACCAGATACCCAGAACTTGTTCATCTTATAACTGAAAGTTCATCCCCTTTGGCCAACGTCTTCTCATTTCTTCCTCTCCCCAGACCCTGATAACCACTCTTCTAGTCTCTGCTTCTGAGTTCAATGTTTTTAGATTCCACATATAAGTTATATCATACAACATTTGTTTTTCTGTGGCTGGCATATTTCTCTTAGCATAATGTCCTCCAGGTTCATCCATGTTGTTGTAAATAGCAGAATTTTCTCTTTTATGGCCAGATAAATTCCATTGTGTATGTGTGTATACATCCCACATTTTGTTTAATCATTCATCCCTCACTGGACACTTAGGTTGTTTCCACATCTTAGCTATTGTGAATAATGCTGCAGTGAACATGGGTGTACAGTGCATAAGGGGTGATTTTCTTCACATCCTTGTTAACATTTGTTGTATATAGCTATCCTAACAGATGTGAGGTGATATGTCATTGTGGTGGTGATATGCATGTGTCTGATGTTTAGTGATGTTGAGTATCTTTTCATATACCTGTTGGCCATTTCTATGTCTTCTTTGGAAAAATATATATTCAGGTCCTTTGCCCATTTATTCTTATTTTTTATTTTTGTTTTATTTTATTTTTAGAAACAGGGTCTCATTCTGTTGCCTAGGCTGGAATGTAGTAGTGTAGTCAGGGCTCACTATAGTCTCAACCTTCTAGGCTCAGGAGATCTTTCCACCTCAGCCACCCAAGTAGCTGGGACTACAGGCATAGGTGTGCACCACCATGCCCCTCTAATTTTTTGTAGAGATGGAGTTTTGCCAGGTTTTGCCATGTTGCCCAGGCTGGTCTTGAACTCCAGAGCTCAAGTTATCCACCCATCTCGGCCTCCCAAAGTGCTGGGATTACAGGCATGAACCATTGCACGTGGCCCTAGCTAATTTCTTTTTTAAAGACAGTGTCTTGCTGTGTTTGTTGCTCAGGATGGTCTTGAACTCCTGGCCTCAAGTGATCCTCTCACGTTAGCCCCTTGAGTGTCTGGGATTACAGGCCAGGCCATTTTTTAATCTGGTTGTTTTTTTTTGTTTGTTTGTTTATTTGCTATTGAGTTGTGTGGGGTTCTTATATATTTCAGGTATTAACCCCTTATCAGATTTATGGTTTGCAAATATTTTCTCTCATTTTGTAGGTTGTCTTTTCATTTTGTTGATTGCTTTCTTTTTAGTTTGTTGCAGTCCTAACTTATTTATTTTTGCTGTTGTTGCCTATGCTTTTGGTGTCATATCGTAAAAAATCATTGCCAAGACCAATGGCAGGGAGCTTTTTTTCCTCTATATTTTCTTCTAGGAGTTTATGGTTTCAGATGTTACATTTAAGTTTCAGATCCATTTTGAGTTAATTTTTGTATATGGAATGAGACAAGGATTTAATTTTATTATTTTGTATGTGGATATCTAGTTTTCCCTGTACCATTTATTGAGGAGACTTTTCTTTCCCCATTGTGAGTTCTTGACCCTCTTGTCAAAGACTAGTTGACCATACATGTAAGGGTTTATTTCTGGGTTCTCTATTCTGTTCCATTGGTCTTTGTGTGTTTTTATGCCAGTATCATATTGTTTTGATTATCATAGCTTTGTAAAACAGTTTGAAATCAGGGACTGTGATGCCTTCAGCTTTGTTCTTTCTTAAGATTACTTTAGCTGTTTGGGGTCTTTTGTTGTGGTTCCATACAAGTTTTAGGATTGTTTTTTCTATTTCTGTGAAAAAATGCCATTGGAATTTTGATAGGAATGGTGTTGAATCTATAGATTGCTTTGGGTAGTATGAATACTTTAACAATATTCTCATTTTAAAGATGATAATTCATTTTGTGAGGCCAGCATTACCTTAATACTAAAGCCAGATAAGGATGCTACAAGTAAAGAAAATTACAGGCCAGTATCCCTGATGAACCCAGATGCAAAAATCCCCAATAACATACGGCTAGCAAACCGAATTTAACAGGGCATTACAAGAATCATACATCATAATCAAGTGGGATTTATCCTTGGTATACAAGAATGTTTCAACATATGCAAATCAGTAAATGTGCTACACCACACTAACAGAATGAAAGATAAAAATCATATGATAATCTCAATAGATGCAGAAAAAGCATTTGACAAAATTCAATATCCTTTCATAATAAAAACCCCTCAACAAATTAAATATGGAAGGAAAGTACCTCAACACAATAAAGGCCGTGACAAGCCCACAGTGAACATCATACACAACAGTGAAAAGCTGAAAGCTTTTCATCTAAGATCGGGAACAAGATAAGGATGCCCACCATTACCACTTCTATTCAACATAGTTCTGGAAGTCCTAGGCAGAACAATTAGGCAAGAGAAAAAAGTAAAAGGCATGCAAATCAGAAAGGAAGAAGTTAAACTGTTTGCAGATGACATGATCTTATATATAGAAAACCCTAAAAATTCCACCATAAAACTGTTAGAACTAATGAGTGAATTCCATAAATTTGCAGGAAACACAATCAACATAAAAAAAAATCAGTTGTTTCTGTACACTAACAACAAACTATCTGAAAAAAGAGATTAAGAGAAAAATCTCATTTTTGCAATAGCAGAAAAAAGATTAAAATACTTAGGATTAAATTAAGCCAAGGAGGTAGAAGACCTATACATTATAAACTATAAAACATTGATGAAAGAAATTGAAGATGCAAATACATGGAAAGAGCCTGTGTTCTTTTTTTGTTTTTTTAAAGGCCTTTTTAAAGGATTTGTTGTTTAAAGCCCTTTCCGTTAGGTAGGGTGATATGTGTAATGTTCGCAGATAAAGCAAACAGTCCCTTTTTTTCTATATTCATTTTAGATCTTCTTTGCTGAAGTAACAGCTTGTTATAAGCATGAGTATGGAAAAGAGATTTTTATTCATATTTAAAGAACATCAGTAATAAAAACATTTCCCTAGCTATGACAAAGAACAGCCTTTGTTTAAGGGTTAGGTATGTCTAAGGAAGTGACTCTTGTTAAGAACTAAGGAATAAAATATAATTCATCTTATCTTGTGTAAGGAAAACTGTCCTAACTTGCAAGCTGCTGAGTGCCTAATTTACATTTAAAGCTGAAGTAATGAAGCCTTTATTTTTTGCCAGAAACTCCCATTTCTCTCCCAAGTATATTCTCTATCAGGAAAAAAAGCTCATTATTTTGCATGGTAATGTGTCTTTGCTGATGCAGAAAAGCAACATAATTTAGGATGAAGGATTAATTTAAACTTTCTTATGCACTCTTTTGCAGATAATTAGACTTACTTCTCAGGATCTAAAGGTGGGTTTGCGGAGTACACCAAAAAGAATAGCTTTATCCTGATGAATTGCAAAAGAAGGGTATAGTCCTTTGCTCATCAGGAGGAAGAGGTTCCTGAAAACTGTGTTTAGATGGAGAAATTAAATCTGAGAACTTTAGACCTTATAGAAACTATAGTTGCAGGAGGTTTGAAATTTAGAATGTGTCTATGGAAACTCTTAGGAACAAACGGTATTTAGATGCATTTAAATAAATCTTCTCGATGTGATACAAATGATCCTTTATACTCTTTTATTTAGTAATAAGGGATCCATTTTCTTTTTCATTTACTGTCCCCTAAGAGAAAATTTGCTTTGTTGCAGATAAGCATGCTTTTCCCCTCCTCCACTATGGCTAATTGTTGACGTCCATCTCCCTGGAGCTCCCCACTCACATCCTGCCCCTCCTGCTGACTTAGATGCCGTCAGAGTGTGGCTTCATTCTAAATATCTTTATTTCTGTTCCAACATTAGCTTTTACCTTCCTTTCCTATTCTCAACTGCAGCTTCATCTTTCTCTAATTATCCCCAACAGGATTGAATCATAGTTTTGTGCAATTTACATATACTGAAACTGAATGAAATTTTTGAAGTTGCCCCAAAAATACACAGAAGTAAAATTGAGAATATGCAAGTTTAGTTTAATAAGATTAGATATGAGAAATTAGTGTCATATCCTGCAAGTGTATGTGAATATGTGCACTCTCATGTGTATATACAGCTCCCCACTCGTTTATATATATATAAATAAAATGTTTAACCTAAGAAGAACTTGGAATTGTTAAGCTGCTCAAGAACTTTCAAAA
Source organism: Cebus imitator (assembly GCF_001604975.1). Classification (NCBI taxonomy): domain Eukaryota; kingdom Metazoa; phylum Chordata; class Mammalia; order Primates; family Cebidae; genus Cebus; species Cebus imitator. The sequence goes on from NW_016107904.1 coordinate 475,989, forward strand.
GTTCTAACACAGTTGCACGTTTCAGCAAAAGCAGGCAATATGCTTGCTATCAGTTGGTGGCATAATCAGTCATTTATTGAGCACTGCTTTGGATTTGTTTATAAATGGGCTTATTATACAGCCATTTGGAACCTTAATGGTACCAAAGACAAAAATCTTCTCTGCTACTCCAGCATAAAGGTTTCAGATCATAGGTATCCGTCAACTATGAATTCCGGAAGCCAGACCTGTGTCACCTATCCTCATTCCTTGAAACTTGGGGGTATCCTAGATAGGGCAGGAGATGTCACTGACCCTTCCAAACCTGCCCAACTGGTAGTCATCAGACTTTGGAGGAAGCACAAACACGTTAGAACTTTTGTTCTGTGAGTACGCTAAACTGTTAAAGCCTTGACTGTTGTGTATATATATATATATATATATTTTTTTTTTTTTTTTTTGAGATAGAATCTTGCCCTGTCGCATAGGCTGGAGTGCAGTGACACGATCTTGGCTCACTGAAACCTCTGCCTCCCGGGTTCAAGTGATTCTTCTGGCTTAGCCTCCCAAGTAGCTGGGATTACAGGCATGGGCTACCACACCCAGCTAATTTTTGTATTTTTAGTAAAGATGGGGTTTCACCGTGTTGGCCAGACTGGTCTTGAAGTCCTGATCTCGTGATCCACCGGCCTCAGCCTCCCAAAGTGCTGAGATTAAAGGTGTGAGCCACCGCGCTAGGCCTGCTGTATTGTTTTTTAATTTATCCCTGGAACTTGGTTTGTGTTTTTATCTTTTGGGAATGATTATGTGCATTGACAGCGTGCCACATGCTTCAGATTTTATAAGAAGTAAGCTGAGATGTTCCGAGTTCCATGTTGCATAGAGTTCTTATCTATGAAAAAATGGTCAAAAAGATGGTTTAGCAAATTTCGGATTATTTCATCCTAATTTGGTATTCCCTATAGTGGGAGTTTTAAGAGTTTTTCTTGTGATAATCATTATTATAGTTAAGATTTATTGAATGTTTACTTAATAAAGAATAGTTGAATTTTTATACTGGTTTTGGTACTTCTTGGGTGAGATAAGTGAAATAGATTCAAATATTGAGGTACTTTTAGAAAATATCAAAGCTACTTCCATAGTTTATTAGAAATCAGGAGAAAGAGTTTTTTATCGTTGGCCTGAATAAGCTGAAGTTCAGAGTAAGACTGTGTCCATTATTCATTACCTCTTTTCTTTCAAACACTAAAACTCTTGGGTTTCTGTGGACAAGGCTGCTTTTTAATGGCATGTTCTCCAAACAGCTGTTAAGCACCCCCCTCCCCAATACCACAGACCACATCTGTTCCCACTGTTGATTAGCTAGAGGGTGGAGAAAGAAGAGAGGCTGTAGCATGTGTAATTACCAGTAATTAATTCTTGTTGAGCCTCCTCATTTCCTTCTATTCTAACTCCACCTACTCTTCTTCCTGCCTCTGTTGTAAATTCTGTTTCATGTTGGCTACTTGTGGAAAATAATCTTGATGGTTATACAGCTGTTTTCATAAAATTTTATATTCACCTTACAGTGAAGCTTTTATTTTTCTTCTGGTGGCAGAATCATTTGATAAGGCATGCCAAATAAGAAAATGCCAAAGTAACTAAGCATATCTCTTGGGGCTAGCTTTCCTGCTTATGTTCTTTACTGTTGATACTATTTCCAACTGTCAATAAATTATTTGCAAATATATTCTCTGTTAAAGGAACTATTGCAAGGCATGATTTAGTATGAGGAAGACAAATGTACTTAGTCCTGGTCCTCAGTGTTAATGTGCAGTGTAATTAGAGACTTAAATAATATACATGGAAATATAACTATGTAAATTAACATATATTAATAATAACATAATTTCCAAAATTCTCAAAATCATAAGATGGAGGTAGTCTTCTATTTTTCTTTCTCTTTGGGATAAAATTGGACTAAAGGAAATTTAAATTTGAGCATTATTAATATGTCATGGTAAAAGAGAGATATCAAAGGCCTGCTCTTTAAAGAAAGTTCACAGCATATCTTCTTATTTACAAGTCTTAAAAGCCTAGATTTTCTGTAATCCCCCCACTTTGGAAGATTAAGGTGGGTGGATCACCTGAGGTCAGGAGTTCGAGACCAGCCTGGCCAACATGGTGAAACCCCATCTCTACTAAAAACACAAAAATTAGCCGGGTGTTGTGGCAGGCACCTATAATTCCAGCTCCTTGGGAGGCTGAGGCAGGAGAATGGCTTTAACCCAGGAGGAGGAGGAGGTTGCAGTGAGCTAGGATTGTGCCATTGCACTCCAGCCTGGATGACAAGAGGTAGACTCCATCTCATAAAAAGAAGGCCTAGATTTTCAAAAGGTGTTGCTTCATGTGAGTCTACTTTCAGGAGGGTGAGGTTTCAAGTAAGACATTTCAAAACTTCTTTTTTTTTTTTTTTTTAATTTATTTGGTCTATGAGTCAGGATCCTGGCAGAAAAGAGTTGACACTGGGATTAATAGGATTTAATAAGGGGATTGTTCGCAAAATTGTGGGCAAGTATAGTGAAATCACAAGAGAATTGTGTGAACTTTGGTGCTAGTCATAGCAGGGTTGTAATACAAAGAGAGCCTCTTTGTTTTTTTGTTTTATTTTGTTTTGTTTTTGTTTTTGTTTTTGTTTTTTGAGACAGAGTCTCCCTCTGTTGCCCAGGCTGGAGTGTAATGGCACGATCTCGGCTCACTGCAACTTCCGCCTCCTGGGTTCAAGCGATTCTCCTGCCTCAGCCTCCCAAGTAGCTGGGATTACAGGCGCCCACCACCGTGCCTGGCTAATTTTTGTATTTTTAGTAGAGACGGGGTTTCACCATGTTGGCCAGGCTGGTCTCAAACTCCTGACCTCAGGTGATCCGCCCCACCTTGACCTTCCAAAGTGCTGGGATTACAGACGTGAGCCACCGTGCCTGGCCTTCCCTTTTTAATTATTCTTAGCATCTCCACTAACCACAAACCAAGAAAAGTGATTTTTCTCTGTGTCAGAACTTCTTGGGAAACTTCACTGTTCTCTTATTTCATCCATTTTGGGGTTGAGAAGACCTGTTATTTAAGAAGTTATTATTAGGGTTTCTTGTATTCTTGTATTCCTGTTGTTGTAATATTCTCAAGCTGACATATTTGTGATAGATCACCAAAGCAGTAGGTATTTTGTACTGCTACCTAAGCAATAAAAGCAAGTATGTAATGCTGTAGTACCAGAGTTGTGGTTTTTCCCCAGCACAACATATTAACTAAGCAGAAAATTTAAAAGAACAAAGACAATAAAAGTAATGTTTGTTAGTGGTAGTTTGAGATATTTCAGGAGAGATGAGATGTGAAGAAAAGCAATGGCCATATTTAGAAAGCTGCCTCAAACCCAAGAGTATCTATTGAAGTAAACTTGATGACAGACTTTTTTCCTCTTCATGAATCATTGTATTCCTATAAAAGCGAAAATTCCTCTTCATCTAAACAAATGGCTTCCACATCTGTTTTCTTAGTTTCTCAAAAGGGTGTCTTCGGCTTGCATTTTTTTAAAAAAAGAGTTTATCTGTTTAAAATGAAATATCATCAAAAGCAGTTTGTACATGAAAATCCAAGTTAGTCTTCAGCTTGTAAGAATTAGTTGAGAATTATCTGGTGGTGATGATAGTGGTATAGGGGAAAAAAGAAATCACATTTTGTATTCTGCAGAGGTAAGTTCTTCTCCCTACCCATATTTTTTAAATTTTATTGACTTACATTTAATTTTACATGCTCTTTGGTTTGGAGGACTGATTGACTAGGTAACTTCATTGTTCAGAGCAGATTCCAACATTTTAATGCTCTGGGCTCAGAGTTCTGAAAGTAGATATTTTAAAAATTAGTAGCAGGAGAATTAGTCCGTTAGTCCCATTGACTAGGAACTGATCTGTAGTTGGTTTGATTCTTCTCTTGCTCCCATAAGCAGTTTCCGTCTACCATGTCACTAAGAGAAACACACTTATAACTGGTTTGGAAATGTTCTGTGTGCTTTTCTGAAGTGCTTTGCAATTCCTAGTCTCCTGTGAGTTTGTATACCCTGTATGGTTTTGGTTTTATCTTTTTTAATCTTTAATCTCTTCTTGGGTGACAGGCTACCGTGCCCTTGAGCCCATCCTGCCATTTAAAAATAAAGAGTGAGAAGCAGCTGAAATGCTGGCTCTTTTGCAGCTGACAGGAATCTGATCTACTGCTTAGGTTCTTTATCTGGGTATTGGCATGCCAGTGGTGTGTGGCTCGTTCTAGCCATGCCATTTGCAGTCACAAGGTTTAAAAGGGTGGGAGTAGAGGAAGTTGTCTCCAGGAGAAAGATTTTTTTTTTGGATGTAAAGGTCAAGTAGAATGGCTGTAGATCAGCACATGGGGTCCCACTACAGGTCACAGGATTCCTGGCTTCTTACCACCCAGTGGAATTTCTGGGCCATGATAAAGGTGTTTGTCTTTCAGAAAAGGTTACGCAGGCTCCTCCCACCCCCATCCAACCCACAGCTGTCTGTTCTGTCTGAACAGTGGCTTGCTCTGAGGTTAAAGGTCCATGAAAACTGTGAGACACCTAATGTTTTAAAATCTAATTAGTGACAAAAGCAATTAATATAATCACTTATGACTTAGTTTCTTTGGAAGGGTATACTTATCTTTATTGGATAAGTATAAATGGTAACTGCTAGCAAATGGCACCAAACTTAACATAAGAAAGAACTACTCCACCTCCCTCCTCCTCCCCAGTGCAGAAGAGAGGCAGTGAAAAGGGTGGCTGTGTAGGTGTAGGGGGATCTAGAAGGCTCTTGTGACTTAATTGGCATTCAGTCTTCCTGTTGAGCCCATTAACATTGCCTCAAGGAGGGGAGCCATTGCAAAGGCTTTGCTTGCTGTTTGTTAAGTCACAACTTGTAGTTTTGGTTGCACATGACAAAGCAAGGTGCTTTCCTTTTTTGACCTTGTTCAGAAGCTTAATACAATTATTTGTATTAAGCACTAGCCACCTGTTAGGATCATTCTCATTAAAGATCACTGTGTGGTGCCTGACTGACTGTGGGCAGCCTGCCTCAGATTTGCTAGTGGCCCCTGTTTGTGTGACACCTGCCAATAGTTAACAAAAAGAATGGAGATCTGATAGCTGAAAGGGAACAGAAGGAACTAGTGGAATGAGGAATCAGGAGAACCATGGAGCACCTGCCACTCTAGGCCCATTACCATGGTTTTTGGTGCTAGCTTGCCTAGCCTCCCTTTTCTGTGGCTACCCCTTCAGTGAGCTGTGCCGAGCATTTTGAGAGATTCTGTTATTGTCTGCGTGCTGATATTGCTTTGGTTTATTCATATTAATATATTATATCTCTGTTAAGCATTGAATTTCTTGTACCTGAAATTCCTTACATCCCCTCTGCTGAACGTCTTGGCTCCTGTCTGCCTCTCTGTGATCTCCATTGAGATGTTCCACAGGCATATCCTATTCAATTCCAAAACTGCCCTCATGGTTCTGCTCGCCAACCTGTTTCTCTTCCCTGATTCCCTGTCTCAGTGAATGATGACACTGTTTACCCAGTTGTTAAGCCAGGAACATGGGTATCATTCTTGACTCCTATCTCTTCCTCATGCCTCAAATCCAGCCCGGTGCCAAGTCCTGTAGATTCCACTTCCTAAATATCTGTGATTCTCTATCTCCAGTGTCACTGCAATTATGCTATTCAGGCCTCATTACATCTCCCTGGACACTCCCCCCCTCAAGTATTCTCCAGATGTTTTATAGCCAGAAAGAACTCTTTAAACTGCCAATCTGCTTATGCCACTGCCCAGTTTAGTCCTTAATGTGACTTACAAGGCCCTTCACATTTGGGCCTCCCTGAACATTCTAGCTTCAACCATACATTTTATTTTCTTTGCCTTTTTTTTAAAAAATGTTTTTTTAAAAACTTTCTTAAAAACTTATTTTTTTAAACTCACAATTCAGTGTTTCTTTGTGTTCTTTGAATCTTCACAAACACTACTCGGCCACTCTCCTTTTCCTATTACTCCTATACTCACCTTCCCCCTATACATTATCTGTTTCTATGGACTTTTCTCTCACTCCTACCCCAGAGGCCCCTGTTATGTAGATGTGCGTGCATGTAGTATGTGTGTATTTTCCAATTGCCTATTTGGTTCTCTGCTCTGCTGGGGGTTATACACTATAAGAGGGAAAGGATCATGTCCAAATCATTCACTGTTGTGTTCCCTACCACCTACACCTAGCACATGAGAAGACTTTAGTAAATACTGTTGGTGTTTGAATGAATGAATGAGTTCCTTCTTGAGGTTCTAAATGGAAAGAGAATATAGTACTTCCTATAATTCATATCAAATTCTTGAGTCGTGGCCAAACTGGAGAGTGGAAATGCACAGGCTGGGTGCAGTGATTTATACCTGTAATCCCAGCACTTTGGGAGGCCAGGATGGGAGGATCGCTTAAGTCCAAGAGTTTGAGACCAGCCTAGGCAACATAGTGAGACCCTGTCTTTGCCAAAAAAGTTAAAAACAAACAAACCAATTAGTCAGGCTTGGTGCTCGCCTATAGTCCCAGCTACTTGGGAGGCTGACGTGGGAAGATTGCTTTAGCCTGGGAGGTCAGGGCTGCAGTGACTAAATTACTTTTCTCAACTTGATCTCTGTATGATTCAAAATTTCTGTGGATTCTTCCCAGCAAAAGTATAGAATATAATGGGACAGGAGAACAGGTGATTGGTAAATGGGAATATGTCATTTGATTCTTAAATATATAGTTAACCTTTAAGCAACATGAGTTTGAACTGTGTGAGTCCACCTGTACATGAATGTTCCTCCACCTCTGCTACCCCTGAGTCAGCAAGACCAACCCCTCATCCTCCTCAGCCGCACTCAATATGAAGATGATGAGGATGAAAACCCTTATGATGATCTACTTCCACTTAATGAATAGTAAATATGTTTTTTCTTCCTTATGATTTTCTTAGTAACAGTTTTTTCTCTATTGTAAGAAATCAGTTTTTCTAGTTTATTGCCCATCTTCATATTGTAAGAACATTTTTTCTCTAATTTGTTGTTTATATGTATACCATACATATAAACAAGCATTTATTATATGTATATAATACATATAAACATGAAATTTACGTTAACCGTTTATGTTATTGGCAAGGTTTCTGGTGAGTGGTAGACTCTTAGTAGTTAAGTTTTAAGGGAGCCAAAAGTTATACATGGATTTTTGACTGCAAGGGGATTGGTGCCCCTAACCTCTGCATTGTTCAATGGTCAGCTGTATTTATTCTAGAGGCATGCCTAAACATTTGTCTACAACACATGTTTCTCTGGACAGTTAAACACAGTTACATTTCCCTAAAACTAGACCATCTTTCTCAAAGAAGATTTTTTTTTTTTTTTTTTGACGTGGGAACCCTCTGTATTTTAAGCATAGCTAGATCATAGAATCTGTTTGTTGAACTTATAGTAAAATGGAGATGGGCAAGGGATACTTTTTTGTAAAAAATCAATAAAGAGTTGCTTTAAGAGGGCATCTGTAAAGTGTGGTCATGTAAGAACATAATTTAGTATTTAGCTCTCGTACTGAGCAAGGGAATTACCCTCTGAGGTATTGAGCTTAAAACGTTCTCCCTCCTCTCACTTCATTTGAAGAAAAGAGTAATTATGGACACTCCAATGACTATTTTGTCACAGACTGATCCTAGAACCAAGCTTCCCAGAAATCAAAATGCTTCTGTCAAAATGGTGACGGCACCACCTTGGTCACTGTCCAACTTCAGGTTCTCCAGACCACCAGCTATGTGCTCTTGTAGGATGGAGCTTCAGACCAGGTGCTTAGTAATGACAAGGGACAACTTGGTAAATCTGCCATTTGTGGAAGCTGGGAGCTCAAAGTTTTCTGGTCGAATTTTCCCATGACCTCAGTTACAAAGAAAATGTTATAGATTCTAGAAAATGCTAATGTCCTTTTTAGCTGTAAGTATTACACTGATTGCAGTGCTTCAGAATTGCCCAACTTCATTATCTGAGCATAGCCAGCCTGACGCTTTCTTCTCAAATAGACAATTATGATCAATTAAGCACTTTTAGGCCTTATAGAATATTTAATTTTATTAGTCAATTATTTGTGCTTTGAAAGAGTTAATGGTAGCTACCCAAGCCATTATTAGAAATTAGAATGTCCCAAAATAGAAAGGCTATTTCCTTTGTGTGTGGCACTGCAGTGGAAAATGCCAAGCATAGTTTTTACTGAGTTAAAGGGTGAGGGAAGGCGGGGTGGGGGAGAAAGTTACATGTAAATCATTTAGCCATTAACCTAATGGGTGGGTTTATAAATCCTATTACTATAAGCCCTTTTCATTTCCACTGAGGCCTAGTGCATGCTTGATCCCACTAATGTAAAATTCATTCCGTCTAAGTGATTACTGAAGTAAGACACTTTGAGTCAATTTTAATCAGGTTATGTGAAACTTACTTGAGCGCTGATAGTCACTAAAGCATGGACATAGTTTGGCCGTGTCTTAATTAGCCCCCCAGATGAGTTATATGAGGAGTCAACCAGGGAGCCAAATCTCTGAGCCTTTTCACATGTACATGTTTCTGGGAGCAAAATAAACTGTAGGTAGGGGCTTAACACATCCAGCTCAAAAGCAAGGGGCAAGGACCTTTGGGTGGGTGTGTTTCTAGTCTTAATGGACATTGCAAATGTTAAGGAATCTGAAAGTTCTATTCTTATGGTGAATTGGAGCATCCTCAGTGGTACTTAAACAAATCAGAATTTCAAGTTTGATTAAATATGTGGATCTTCTTTCTAGAAAAATGCACATAAGCACACATTCAGATCTTTGCTGACAGTTTCAGGAGGTTTTCAGATTTCTTGACCTTAGGTTAATAGCTCCTGCTCCAGTTTTAATTTTAGTGTCTTAGGGCTTTTTTTTTTTTTTTTTTTTTTTTTTTTTTTTTTTTTTTTTTTTTTAAAGCTGGTGATATAATATTTCAGATTGTATAGGCTCATATTGAGTGCTTGTGTCAGTGAGTAGATTTGGTTCAAGTGTCCTTTAAGGCTAGCTCTACAAGCTGTCCACTGTCCTGTGTCAGATATAACTCCAAGAGTGGCAGCAATACCTGTAAATTCAAGTGAAACACATAGGACGTGAGCTTCTAAACTGGAGGTTGGAGTGGAAGAGGAATGGAGAATAAGAATGTTGTGAAAAGAAGGTTTCTTTAAAGGTGAAAACTGAGTTTTTAAATGTCAGCAGGTAAAGTGGGCTTTTAAGAGTCTGCAGGATGAATAGTCATGCTGGGGACAAGAAATTATAAGACAGGTTATAAGGCAGGGAAGAAATTCACTTTTCCTTTCATACATTCAAAGCCATAGTTTGTGGTATTTTAAGTTTTGGGGTCAAAATAACAGCCCTGTCAAGTCGTAGGGCAATAATGGAGAGATACTCATAATTATTGCTAAATTTGTTTTTTGGGAGGAGAAACCTTTCAGAAATTGTTGTTTATTCAGTGTGTTTTATATTCTTCACACATGAGCTACCAGAAGATCTAGGTTGTAAATTAAGGATTTAAAAGAAAATCAATTTATCTAGAAACTATAGGTGTATGGGAGACGTATACTTGTAGTCAATTTTATAATTAATGGACTTTTGTCATTGGAATAGAAAGTCTTTTCTCTTGAGTGAATATTTGTTTATATAACATGCATTGTGTTTGAAGGTGGGATCAAAACTGATTCACTCTTCATTTCTTGCATGGAAAGAGCTAGTATTTAAATGTGTACTATGTGTGGGTTTAATTGCTGCTTTTTGTAACAAACTTTAGGGTTCTGTTGTGGAGACGCCCTTACTGATCAGTAATGACTTTGCTCTTTTCAAGCTGGGCCATTAGGAGTTTTCCTCCTTTTACTAGAACCTAAGATATAAATATTTATTGCATTACTACTGTGTGCCAGGCATTCTGTTATGTTTAATGCCCATGAGATGATCTCTGCCTATATGCTTATAGTCTCTTAATCTTACCTTTTGTAATAGAGTGGTGTGTCGTGATACGCTCAGAGCACTTTGGGGAATACAGAGGACTAGGATACTTGTTAATATCATTGGGTTGGGGAGGCTTGAGAAGGCTTTTCTGACAGTATTAAGTTCTTATGAAATAAGTAGATGTTAGGTAACAATAACCCCTAACATTTATTGAGCTCTTATATCCCAGAGACCGTACAAAACAATTCATGTTAAATTTAATGCTCACAGTAGCCCTATTATCAGGAAGCTTCAGGTGTTATCTCCATTTTATAGTTGAGGAGTTGGAAGGTTAGAGAGGTTATATTTTTTGCCTGAGGTCATCACACAGCTTATTAGCAGTGATGTTAGGCTTTGAACCCAGGTAGCCTATATTAGGGTTTTCCAGAGAAACAGAGCCAATAGGAGAGATGGGGGTGGGGAGAGAGAGACAGAGACAGAGACAGAGACAGACAGACATTTACTGTGAAGGCTGTCAAGTCTGAAATCTGTAGGGCAGGCCGGCAGCCCAGGGAAGAGTTGATGTTTCAGCCACAGTTCAAAAGCAGTCTGCAGCAGAATTCCTTCTCCCTTGAGGCACCTCAATCTTTTCCTTTTAAGGCCATCAACTGATTGGATCGGGCCCACTCATACTGTGGTGGATAATCTGCTTTACTCAAAGTCAACTGATTTAAATGTTAATCTCATTTTTAAAAATACCTTTACATCTAGACTGGTGTTTGACCAAATATCTGGGTACCGTGACTTAGCCAAGTTGACACATAAAATTGGCTATAACACAGCCTAACTTCTCAACTCACATTTTTAACCACTTGGGGAAATAGCATATTTCCAATGTTGGCTCACTAGATTAGAAAGGAAACCAGTTGGGGCCGGGTGCCATGGAAGGCCAAGGAGGGAGGATCACCTGAGGTCCAGAGTACTAGGCCAGCCTTGCCAAAATGGTGAAACCCTGTCTCTACTAAAAATACAAAAACTAGCTGGGCGTGGTGGCAGCCGCCTGTCATCCCAGCTACTTGGGAGGCTGAGGCAGAAGAATGGCTTTCACTCAGGAGGTG
>NW_016107904.1:487237-489063 GCF_001604975.1 Cebus imitator
AAAAAAAAAAAAAAAAAAAAGAAACGAAAATAGAAAAAAAAGAAAGGAAACCAGTCCTTTGTTCTGGTCGAAGTTTCCTGGAGGGGCCAATTATCATATTCGGAGCTGGTTAAGGGTTTAGAGGAGATAGGTGGGATTTAGAATGAACGCTTATGAGAACAACAATTGACTATGGGCCTGGATAGAGAAAACGCTGTCATCAGTGTGTATCACTGATTCTCAACCAGGGGCAGTTTTGCCCCTCCTGGGAAGTGTTTGGCAATATCTGGGCATAATTTTTGTTGTCACAACTGGAGCGAAGGAGCGCATTCAGGCATATGTGTGCACTCATGCTACTCATGAAATCTAGTGGGTAGGGACTAGGGATGCTGCTAAACATCCTACAATGGACACAGGATAGCTCCTTATAACAAATAATTATTCAGCCTAAAATGTTAATAGTACAGAAGTTGAGAAACCTTGATACATATGTCGATGTGTATACATACTCCCTAAGGGTGGAAAAGAGATCTCAACAGGTGTTGGATATTATTATGTATTTTAAATGTACCCACTCACTTACATTAAGTGCATAAAGATGTCTCCAGACAACTTGTGAGAACTTACGTGTTTCTAGTTACTTTACAACCACATAGCCCTCAAAAGCAACCTTGAATGTGCAAATACATCCTCACAATGCTAATTATCCTTGTTAGATACATTAATGCTTCCTTTTCCTAATATTGAAGAAGTAAATGTGGTTGAAAGACAAACCAACCAAATATAAGGAAGAGACATTTCTACATGTCAAAGCTGGATTCTAGATTTTGAGATCTGTAAGGAATCTCAACCTCTTTATTTTATAAATGAGGATGTTGAGACGTAGAAAGGGAACCCAGCTTGGTCCAAAATCACTTAGCTGGTAATTGGCAGTTTAAACAAGTGCTCTGATTTCAGACCCTAGACTTTTTAAAAAAACAAATATTTGTATAACATTTTATCTTTGCAAAGCACCTCTTTAGCATATGGTTCTTTTTATTCTCACCTAGCTCAGGGAACAAGGTGGCAGTATCACCCCAATTTTAGAGAAAGTAAAACTAAGATTTAAAGGCAGTAAGTAGCCTGGTATCACAAAAGTGTTAAGTAGTGAAGACAGAAAGTACAATGCTTATTAAATCCATAGCCCGTGTTTCTTGAGCATTTATAGAGAAGACACAAATCTAGGAATAACAGAGAATAGGAAAAAGACAATCTAATAGAATAGGGATGAAATCAATGTTCATCAAGTGGGAGAACTGAGTAGCGCTGAGTCTTGCTTGGAAGTTGCTGAAATTTGGAATATGGAACGCTTAGATAATTGTTGGATTACCAAATATCATAATATTTATATTAATATTTCTTCTGCCTTTCTCTTCCCTACCCTTCAAAACCATTTATTTTACTGTCTCTTTTATGCTAATATATTTTTAATTTCCAGTGGGTTTCTCATTAATATGTAATACTATAGTAGACATATTTTCAGAGTAGGACCTTGAAACTCTTTTTTTAAGCTGTGGAAAGCTGATGTTTTCTCTCTATTGTTTAGTATTAGTAAGTACTGTTTTGGTCTGTAATAGCATCCAAAAACATTTCATAACCTTTGAATGCATTGCAAAGCAACAGTATTCTATTTTAACCAAATACAAAGACTCAGGTACTATCCTGAACTTATTAGGAGGACCTACAAATACACATCTCAGTAGTCGTTGGTCTTTGGTTGCTGCAGTTGTTAATCTTGGCATAAAAAACATTATCTTTCTGCTTAGTAAACAATATTGTGGGTGTATTCGTGAAGAAGTTATTTTCTT
>NW_016107904.1:489078-519802 GCF_001604975.1 Cebus imitator
GAATTTCCTTTCTAGTTCTCACTATCCTTTTCCAGCCTTCAGAATCTCAGACTGGAGTTAAAATTCCTTTTCGTATTATTTTAATTATTGTTCTCCCCACCTCCACCCCTTTCCTGTTTCCCCCTCCTCTTTTCCCCTAACGGGACTGTTCTGCAAAGCCTGCAATGATTGATATGATGGCAGTGCTGTCATTCTTTTTAACCAAAAAAAAGTCATTTTTGTTCTAGTTATTTTAATAGAGTCCCATTAAAGATGTATTGCTGACTGAAATATCGGCATGAAGGGCTCTCACTGAGCTGAGCCCAGGAATTAAGAAGTCAGGAAATCGGCTGCTGCATTGCAAGAGAGCCTTGTGTGACACCGAGTCTCCTGATTGGGGAGATCATTACTGCTATTATGACTCGACTTGCGTAGGAATTTTAAATTCCATCTGAATGTCAGTAATAACCCTCTTAGCAAATTATCCTGAATAAAATCACGAAGGCATTTTATATAATAGGTGTTGAATTACTGGATAGATTTGCTAATTAAATACTCTTTGTTCTGCTGCAGTTGACATTACAGGGTAAGATCTTGAACAATTATTCTCAACAGCTGTACTTTGTTAAGGGAAAAATTAACCACAAAGTTTATTTTTTTACACTTGAAGTTGGCAGATTTTTGAAATGTGCTTGAAAAAATTCCATCATCCAATTGGTAATGAGTAGATAAATATGCAGGTGTTGCTGTGAAATCAGATAACTGCAGACTGCCTTATTAATGAATTTAGTAAGCCTTTATAGCCCTGTTTTCTAGCCGTTGGCACTTATAAAATGATTTTCTGTCAGAATGGGCAGCTTTAATATTAGACTTGTCACTTCAAAGTAAACTTATGAATGGTCATCTTGTAATCATTGTACCTTGTGTCTAGTAGACCTTTCTAGGTACTTGTGGTTATTTTTAAAAATGTGTTTCTTTAATGGGGAAAATACCTGTAATGTATAAGTTTTTGATTATTGGCTTCTAGAACATTGATGTGATTTGAATTTTTGAGTTTTTTTTTTTTTTTAAGAAGGTAGTGGGACATAATAAAAAGAAAATGAAACATAAAGTCCAACTTCTAGATCAAGCTCTTGGGCAAAATCTTAGAGCCTGATTTTTCTCATCTGTCAATTGGGACTTATAACATTGTGTACCCCCTAGGATTATTCACTTAGCATTCTATAAATATTTATTAACAGCTCCCATGTACCAGACTCTCTGTTAGATACTAAGAATTTGGTAGCTCCCTGGATATCCAACAGCTGAGCCCTACCCAGTGAGCAGTTTGAATTGAGGGCAGCTTTGGAGTGTTTCTGCTCATTAGCACTTGGATAAGCATTGGACTAGAGAGGGCACTGTGATACCCACCATCTAGAACTGCTTAGTGAAGAAGCATGAGAGGTTAGGGGTCAGACTGGCTCTGGGTTGTCTTGTATAGAATAGGCTGAAGAGTCGCCAAACTGTGGTGAGGACCTTGAACCTGAGACAGAACATTATCATTAGCTACTGGTGAGGTCCACAGAAATCGGTACAACCTCTGTAGAGAGCTATTGGGTATTATTTACTTTTAAAAATTTGAAACATACAACCTTTGACCCAGTATGTCTACTTGTAGTAATTTTTCGTGTTACTAGCAAATTTGCAAATTACACATGTATAGGGATTATTTATTGAAGTACAGTTCTCATGGTAAAGAGTAGAAATAACCCATATGTTCATTAATAGAGCACAAGTTAAATAAATTATGTTCTATTTATACAATGGAGTACAATGTAGTCATTAAAAAAGAATAAGGCAGCTCTTTATGTGTGGATTTTAAATAACCTCTAGGTTAAGTGCTAGGTGAAAAAAGCAGTTGCAGCTTAATCTATTTACCATTTCTGCAAAAAAGACATCCACCAAAAGATTTCTGCCACCAAAGAGAAAATCGTTTTGGTAGCAGTCCTCAGGTTATGCATGGAAATGGTTGTGAGTTGGTGGTGGGATGGAGTAGGGCTGGGTGATAGATCTGAAAGGTGAAGGTTGCCAGTTCACATTGAAAGTACATTCAGGGATGACATAGTAGGTTTGGTTCATGTTATGTAAGAAGAGTAGACGAAATTGGTTATTGAATATGTGGAGTTGTAGTAAAAGGTTGACAAACTGTTCCTGAGGTTTACTGAGGTAACAGTTACGTTATGGTGTTGTCTGTTGTGATGAGGAAAGCTAAACCTCGCTAGGTGGAAGAGGCAGAGAGTAAAGAGGACACTTGATAAGTAGTTCTGTCCTCACTATGATTAATTTGCCTTGGATTGATCTCATTATTGCCCTTTCCCTAAAGGAATTGTCAAGTATTCTCCCACAATGTATTTCCCTGTAATTTAAATGTTAAAAAATGAAGATGAAGTTGGGTAGAGTGAATGTGTTTTATAAGTTAGCTGAATTTTAGTGTCTAGTGGAAAAGTAACTGGGATTACTACAGAACCTATCAGTCACCTGGCAGACAGTTTTTTGAGTGCCTGTTATATGTGAAGTCTGTAGTTAGGCACAAACATATGGTCTGACCTCCAGGAGCTTCTAGTCTAGTTTGGGGTGGGTAGGTGGGAGCTAATAACATAAAGGATCATTCAAGTACTAGTAGAATAATGCAAACACGGATGAGAGGAGAGAGACAGGTATGGGCTGGGCCAGTCAACTCATGCAAGAAGGATTGTAAAATTCATTGATAGGAAGAGGACTGGGGAAGGAATTCCAGGTAGGGGGCACACTGCGTGAGTGTAGGCATGAAAAAATGAGTCTGTACACAGTTAACTGTTGGAAGACTGGGGAGATTTATTCTGTCCTCCAGCAACAGGATCTATATAAAAGAATAATAGGCCAGACAAGTGGAATAGTGGTTTAGGTGCAGTTGCAGAATTTGGTCTTGATCTTGTAGGCATCCAAGAGGCATTGAAAACATTTAAGAGATTGGTAATGATATTCAGGGTGAATTAATGAGACCTAAAGCCAGTAGAGATGTGAGCTGGTTCATTCTCAGTGACAACCGCATTGCCATGGAGTCAGGCACTTTCCACCTTGCAGCTGGCCCTGTTCAGCATGTTAGCTTGCACCCTAGGCATGGCCCTTCATGGCCACAGTGGTAGTTGCTGCTGCTCCAAGCAGCCCTCAGTCTAAAAAGGTAGTCCCCCCGCCCCCTCAAATCAGGAAGGAAAACCTTTCACAGAAGCATTCTACAGGAATTCTTACTTTTAATAGGCCGGGATTCTGTTCACATGCACATGCCTAAACTGATCACTGCTTCCAGAATGGAATTATCATGATTATCTTAGTCCAGTGGTCCTTAACCTAGCTTGCAATGTAAGAAAACTGTTGGGGCCAGGTATTGGTTGCTGTTGTAAATTTTTTTAAAAAAGATCCTCAAATAATTCCACTGTACAGTCAGTATTAAAACCACTGGTTTAGCCTAATCAGAATTGAATTCACCACCACCCACCACCCCCAGGGCAGGAGAAAGGGCTTCCTTGTCTAAGAACATAATATTAATACAATGAACATCTGAACAAAATTGGGAGATAGTAATAAAGGGGAGAGGGCAATAAAAAATACAAAGTAATGGGTAGATATAAGATAAAGACAGGATTTACAAAGCTCTGTAATAGGGAAAATAAGAAAAAAATGACACCATGAAGCTTGAGCTTAGTTGACAAGGTGGACTACTGAAGTAGGAAAAAGAAGTATAAATGAAGTAAATCTTTATCTGATTTATTAGAAAAGTGACCTCAGCTTTAGGCTGATGCTTTGAAAGATAGGTGATAGCAGAGAGGCAATAGCATGGAGTGACTAAGGCCCGATACTCTGGAGTCAGAATGCCTGAGTTCATATCCTTGTTTTGTCTTTACTAGGACACTAATTTCTCTGTCTTTTGGAATCTAATGAAAGAGGATATTAACAGTAGCTACCTCTTGGAGATCTAGGGGAATGAAATGAGAAAATTCACAAGGTGTTTCTTGCACAGCATCTAGCACATGTATTTTAAACTCTCTCTCTCTCTCTCTCTGAGTCCTAATTATGTCATATTACTATTTTTTCAGAGGTTGTATTTTGTTAAATATGTGTTACTTCTTATCTGGCACAAAATAATTTATATCAGTTTTTATTTCTATCCACGCTGTAACCTGAATATCTCTGATATGTAGCTATGTGGGCCTGGGGACAGACCCATCTACGGATATTATCCATGTTTGTCTTCATTCACTGAATGTTTCTTGAGCCCCACCTTTTTACTGGGTACTGTGGTAGCTCTAGGCAATATAGTCTACTCTGTCTTCAATGAATTTAGTCTAGAGAAGAATTTTAAATGTGCTTTTTTTTTTTTTTAACTTTTTAAGATCCTGAATACCATGAGTAAGAGTTGCCAGATTTGAAATGCTTTGTTAAGCTTTTTTTAGGCATGCAGCTCTATTTAAGTATTAGTAATGAGAATAGTTTGCTTTTTTGCCATGTTATAGTGATATTTTATTGTGTGTTTATTAAAGATATATGTTTGTATATATGCATCCATATCTCTGGCTAAGAATCAGCATAGAGGCACACTTATTTTTAGATTATATTGATGTTACTTTTTTTTAAGGGCTGTTGTTAGAAGACCTTCAAGAGCTTTAGAAATACATGGAAATGGCAAATCATTGAGTGTTATCTATCTCTATGTGCTTCTATTTATGTCTTTATAATTGTGTAATGTATTAATCTTGACTTTTGTTTCATTTAGATTTTGATGCATACAAAAGAGATGGTACAAAAGGTAATGTCGAGCATTTTCATTGTATAAAACTCTTAAATATCGTAACTGGCAATGTTTTTGTATTCAAGGAATATTGTAACCCAAACAGACTGGAAATTGCTTCTTAGGTTGCCTAGTTTACATTTATAATCCCTCCTAATGGATTACAGCTTTTTTCTTTTACCAACACTGATATGATCTAGCCCCTGCTTGAAGCCTATATGTGAGTGTTTCAAGCAAATTAGTAACAGTGCTAATTAGAGTTTATTTCCAGGCCTTTATACTGTATGTGCTCTAGTGTTGTTTGTTATGATTGATTTTTTTTGGCACTCTTCATATTCTACTAAATACTGTTTGCAACTGTATTAAGAATTTAATATGGATTTGTGCCTCTGAATTTATAGAATCCATTATGTTTCTGCTTCTTGAATTGCCATGACCACTAAGCATGTTGTACGGTGGATAAATATAGACCCCCGTATCCTAGTCTTTTATTCTCCTTTTTCTTATCATTTAATTTGGTATTTTGTTTCAGCTGAAACTAGACACATTTCCCCTTCCACTCTACTCTCTGTTTTAAGAAAATTTGAGAGATATTCTTGATGTCAGGGTGCTTGCCTTTCTGGTTTATAGGGGCTTAATCGTCAATTGTATACCCTGATAATATGAATAATAATTAACATAAACGTTTGAAAAGTTTGGAGCCTGTAATTTCTATAGTATGGAAAATCTTTAGTTTCATTGTATGTAATGGTCACTGTGTTTTTGTTGTTAATTTTTATAATTTTTGCTTTTCATTAGATGAATCTTGAAGTTATTTATGGAGATACAGATTCCATTATGATAAACACGAATAGCACCAATCTGGAAGAAGTATTTAAGTTGGGAAACAAGGTGAGAAAATTTTATGAATTTTCTGCTTTACCTACTTTTGTGAATTCTGTTTTTAACATGGAACACTATAAATTCATGAATGTGCATGTATATGCTTCTGAAAATAATAAACTTGGTGTCTCTCAATTCTTCAGTCTCTCTTATTTTTCTTTCTTTCTTTATTATTTTTTTTCTGAGATAGAGTCTCACTCTGTTACCTAGGCTGGAGTGCAGTGGTGCGATCAGGGCTCACTGTAGCCTTGACCTCCTGGGCTCAAGTGATCCTCCTGCCTCAGCCTCCCAAGTAGCTGGGACCACAGGCACTCGCCACCATGCCCAGCTAATTAAAACAATTTTTTTTTGCAGTGATGTGTTCTCACCATGTTGCCCAGGCTGGTTTTGAACTCCTAGGCTCAAGTAATCCTCCTGCCTTGGCCTCCCAAAGTTCTGGGATTATGGGCATGAGCCACCACGCCCAACCCTCTTGTTTTTAATTTCTGTTCCAGCTGTTTGTTTGGAGGGTGAAATTCAAAGGTAATTTTTTTCTTTAAATGGTAGATAAACGTTTTTCCTTTGAAAACAGTCTGTTACGTATGTTTAAGATGTATTCACATTAGTACTTCCTACATTGTGATTCATATGTCTGGTAGGATTCAGATGCATTTTATATGTAAGTACCTACATACATCCATATACACTCACAACTGTAATTTTTACAGGTGTACTTAAAATATATTTGAAAAGACAAGGGGGCATTTTAAAATAATCATTTGTAGCTTCTTAGTAGCAATTCACAATAACAATTCGCAGTTTTAGAAACACTTGCTATGTTAAGATATTGTCCCAGTGAACTAAAACAGAGATATCATCTTGGAAACTAACAACTTTCTATGGAAATATGTGGAATTTGAATGGTAGTCTTCACCTGACAGCAAGCCTGGCATATTGTACTCATCATACTGGGCCTTGAAAAGTTGTATATTTTCCCTGGAGGCGATGGCCTGTAGGGGACTATTTATTTGCTCAGCATGTAGTTGTTTGCCTATAGTCAAGGTGTTAATGGAGGTCTTAGACATTATTTTTATAATCAAAGTTTTACTTCTTTATTTCTGGCCACATATTTACTTGTTGGACTGTATTCGCTAACTGAATAGTTCAAAGGCAAGTACTGTACATATGTATTAAGTCTTTACATTCAACAAGGACTGTTCCATAATTTTCATATATTACCTGTGGCTGATGCATGCAGTCCTGTCCTTTAGTTGCATGGGATGATATATTATTGATATATTGATATAATGATATGATTATTGTCTCTCTCTTTTTTTAAATCTATTTTTGTTCCTGCATTTTTCAATGTCTTTGTTTTATACCCAATGTAATATCATGTTACATATAAGCCGAGTAAAATTGCAATATTGTATGACTTCATGTTGTTTAGATTAACTCTTGGGAATTTGTAACATGTTTATCTTCTCCTTGTTAGATGTTTGAGAAGCTAATATTAATATTTGAAATTTTCACAGGTAAAAAGTGAAGTGAATAAGTTGTATAAACTACTTGAAATAGACATTGATGGGATTTTCAAGTCTCTGCTACTGCTGAAAAAAAAAAAATATGCTGCTCTGGTTGTTGAGCCAACATCGGACGGGAATTATATCACCAAACAGGAGCTCAAAGGATTAGATATAGTTAGAAGAGATTGGTGTGATCTTGCTAAAGACACTGGAAAGTGAGTTCAGCTTTCAGTTTTGCTGTTCTTGTTTGTCTTGTAAAAATTCAGGTGTGAATGATGTAGAGAATGCTCATGAATCTGCCAAGCACAAGAACACAACTTCTTTGTTATTTTTATTATTATCAACCTTACTAAGAATTATTAATAATTCTTATTTGGAATGGAATTTTATAGGTAGATTAAAACTTAGAAAAAGCCAAATTCGCTCAGTAAGAAATGCTTGCTATAAGATACATCTCATGAGTTTTTAACTCTTGGTAAGGGTAAACCTTCACACTTCAGATCCTTAGAGTTGATTTCGTTGATGTTCATTTGTTTTGCTTTAATGTCGCTATTAGAAAGTGCCTTGTTTTGTGCTCCTGAATCTTGCTACATCTTCTTTAGGAACATAATTGTTAAGATTTTCTCATTTTATGGCTTAAAATGTTCTGGGATTCAAAGTGGGCCATGGAGTGAGACTTTGTTCCCACCCATATGATTTGTATATAAAAGATTATTAATAATACCAGGTTAATTTAAGGGCTAGTTCTCAAATCCTATGTGTACCTCAGAATTAGTAAATGTCATGACTGACCTCCTAGCTTTGCACCTGAGACTGAAGAATGTGATAATAAGACCTGCTTTTTAAAGGATCATATTAATGTGCAAAGCACTCATTTAAAAATGAAGTTTTAGACTGGGCGTGGTGGTGGCTCATGCCTGTAATCCCAGCACTTTGGGAGGCTGAAGCAGGCGGATCACTTGAAGTCAGGAGTTTGCGACCAGCCTGGCCAACATGGTGAAACGCTGTCTCTACTAAAAATACAAAAATTAGCTGGATGTGGTGGCACATGCCTGTAATCCCAGCTACTGGGGCAGCTGAGGCAGGAGAATCACTTGAACCTGGGAGGTGGAGGTTGTATTGAGCCAAGATTGCACCTTTCCACTCCAGCCTGGGTGAAGCAGCAAGACTCCGTCTGAAAAAAAAAAAAAATGAATTTTTAGGTGCTTTGTGTACCATCTTTCATATACTCCTATTTTGTGACCATGACTAATTCTGAAAGTAGAAGAATGTTTTTCTTTAAAGCTAAATTTCCAAATCAGTTTTAATATTCTGAATATCAGCATTTAAAAACTTGTTTTCCAATCTTCCTCTTGCTGTCAAGTTGGGAGATTAGCAGTTATTGCTGCTGCATAACTACTCTTGATTAGGCAGAGTTGACCATCTGAGTATAGTCCACTGTGAGCCTTTTATGAAATGTAGCTTGAAATGCTTCATTGCCCCCAAATGTACCCAAAGAAAAAAGTACTTTGTATAGACTGTGGATTAGCGTCTTCTCTTCAGCTTTTGTGTTTTCTAAGAAAAGATGCATCATAATAGAAGTAAATTTCTCTGCGTTAGAAATGTATTAGTAATTAAAGCTATACAAATGTTTTTGTCAGGGTTCTTTTTCTGACAAATTATAATGCAGCTGTCAAACCCTCGCTCTGCATTTTCTCAGAAATGGATAAAATATTGGCTTTCTTACTCCTTTCCTTTTACTTTTGCCTTTGGGTTTGGTTTTTAAGGGATAGCATAAGGGAAATAACTGAGCAATAAAATGAAGGTGAAGAAAGAAAAGTTTGAAATCTTTGTTTTTTAAAAAAAAATTTATGTAAAGGGCTTCATATTTCTACTCACCTAGCTCATGGTTGCTCATCCCAGGTGGAGATGATGTCTAGATATCAGAGATAATGTCTTGGTTCTTTGTGAGGAAAGTGAAATATTTGTCTTCTAAAATTTTAACTTATGGGTAGAATATAACTGTGCATTTTGTAATTGCATAAAAGTGTAAACATAAAAATGGAACGCATACTTCATCACATTTTATATAAAATATTAGCTGCCACATAAAAATGATCTGTATGTTTAGGGTCAAACTTGACATTACAAGGCTGGCAAACTTTCAGTAGAGTTGGTGTTAAAAAGCAAATAGTAACTCCCTTTTTGACATTAACCCTCATATTAGCTCTTAGTGTAGCTCTTGGCCATGTGTTAATCTAATGGCATTTCTCTTCCTTTCTTATTCTTTACTAGTAAAATATGATATTAAAAAATCAACTGCTGTCTTTTTTTTTTCAGGTTTGTGATTGGCCAGATCCTTTCTGATCAAAGCCGCGACACTATAGTAGAAAACATTCAGAAGAGGCTAATAGAAATTGGAGAGAATGTGCTAAATGGCAGTGTCCCAGTGAGCCAGTTTGAAATTAACAAGGTAAATGTGGCATTTATTGTTGAGCCCAGCTGCTGTCGTGTGTTTTTCTCCTCCTTCAGATAGTTGAAGAACCACCTCATCCTTGCAATTGAAATAAATTCTAGCTGGTGTTGAAAGCTGCTTAACAACTATGTCACAGATTGAGCACTAGCATACCTCTTCCAGCCACAGGTACAGCCATGTCTCCCAGAAACCTTCTGTCTCTAGTCCTTACTTTAATTCTTGGAAGACTCATTTTCAGAGGCCCTATGGAGTGATATAGTTTACTTATTGGGGACTGGAGAACACTACCTTCTTCAGTCCCTTAAGTAATAGTTGTTTGGGGTGTAGGCCTGTAGGCTTATTGTGTGCATTCATGTGTTTGTTTAACTTCACAGATGGTGATCCTTAGAGGTGCTGTACTCGGAAGGCTTTTGGGGACCTAAGTTATTTAGAAACAGTCTTAGTTGTTGAAAATAGGGAAATATTTTTTCTTACCTAATTTGAAAAACAAAATCTTGGTTTCCAAAGCGCTGTGTAATAAACGAAATGTTAGTTTTTTTTTTTTTCTATTTAAAAGGAGTACCTTTATATATTCAGAAGCTAATTTTGCAAATACCACACTACCCATTTTGTGGTAGATTTCATTGTCAAAGTGCATACAAAAATTAATGAAAAAGAATCTGATGCTGACACTAAATGGAAGTTTTAGAATGAAGACTCATTCATAATACTCTGCGCTCACGTAATGCCTGTCATTTTTGCACATTTCTGTACTCTTGAAAACATTTTTATATTGCAGCAATTACAATAAGTTATTTAGAAATATATTTTCATTTAACATTTTCCTACATTTTTAGATTGCCTTAAAAATCATCAAATTAGTGTATGAATCTTCTGTTTCATGGATACTTCTTTAAATTTGTTGATTATTAAATATTTTCTATTATAAATTACTATTGAACATCTTTATTTATTTATGTTTTTGCATTTGGATGAATTACTTTATTACTTTAGGTTCCTTGAAGGAAAATATTTGAGTCCAAAGATGTGAATATCTGTATGGCTTTTTCCACATTGCTTTGTGAAAGGATAATACCAATTGATAATAGCAAAATATGCCAGTTTCACCACAGTTTTACATGTAGTGGTGATGATATTTAAATAAACCTTTGCTACCGTCATGAACATGAAACTGTATTTCATGATCGCATTGAATTTTCATTTCTTTCGTTCCTAGAAATGTTTTCTTACAGTTTATGTTTATTCTTAGGTAAGTTGTTTCCTGTACCTTGACTATGGCATCCTTAATATCACAAAAGAAGACATTGGTTTGTACATTAGAAGGGGACAGTGTTTCTTGGCACTGGCTCTCCACTTTAAGTGATGAAGTTTATACATATTGACATAGAATCACTGTGTCATCTGGAAAGTAGTTTTCTTTTAAAGATTTTGTTTAATTTCTTTCTCAAAAATTTATATGAGTAAGAGTTATGACTTAAGTCTTCTTTTGGCCAGTTTTTACATCAGTTCTGCATATTGTATCCTTGATCCTGTCTACCATTCTAGAAACTTGGGTTTCTATCACAAGGGCTTCCAGGGACGAGTTTGGGAGTCTCAGTCCCAGCATGGCTACGTAATTGGCAAAGTAACACTGAGCACATTTCTTTTAGGATAGTGGACCCACACTATGATCCCCTCATATGAATGATGACACAGTATTACCAGTGTGCAGAAAGAAAGTTAGAGTCACAGATATACTGACAGTGTGTGGGTTCTAATGAATAGTCTGCATTCTTTCAAGTTTTTATTATTGAAATTTCTAGAGTTCTGTAAAAGTAGAGAGGATGGTATCATGAATCCCTATGTATCCATCACTCAGCTTCAATAATTATCAACTTATAGTGACATGTTATTATTACCAATAGCAATAGTAATTAATACTTAGTGTCTAGTATGATAGAGGCTGTGAATAGATGTTTCTGTGGCAAAACTGAAAATGTGACTTACTGCTTCTATATTCTCCATATCACTTAGCATAGCTGGTGGCAAATAGTAGTTGTTCATTAAGCATTGAAAGAATTCATTTGCTTGTTTAATCATCCATTCAGCAAACATGGAGTACCTCTTATGTACACAATGCTGATTCTGGGATATAAAGTTGAATAAGGAATGCATGGTCCATATTTTCAAGATGCTAGTGGTCTATTAAAAGTATTTACTCTTGGCCGGGTACGGTGGCTCACAACTGTAGTCCCAGCACTTTGGGAGGCCAAGGTGGGCAGATTATGAGGTTAGGAGTTCAAGATCAGCCTGACCAACATAGTGAAACCCTGTCTCTACTAAAAAAATACAAAAATTAGCTGGGCATGGTGGCACGTGCCTGTAATGCCAGCTCCTCAGGAGGCTGAGGCAGGAGAATCACTTGAACCCAGGAGGTGGAGGTTGCAGTGAGCTGAGATCACAGCACTGTACTCCAGCCTAGGCGACAGAATGAGACTCCATCTCAAAAAAAAAAAGGTATTTACGGTCTGTTGAGAAACATTAAGTTTACCCTGCCGCCATGGCTCCTTTGTGGAGGATACCTTTTAGTTTGTAATTAGCGGTAGGCTAATATACTTGGTATATTCTTGGTACCTACTTGGTATATTCTTGAGTTATGTGTATATGTAGAACACCTGTGTATTAATAAGAATTACCCGTCAAAGAGCAAATAAATATGTGGATGAGAATCTGCTCAGGGCCTTCAGCCTGGAAATGCTGTCAGCCTGTCAGCTCTCAGGCTGTTGGTCCCCTGATAGATCCACTCTGTTGTTCTGTCTGGGTATCTTCCACTCAATACCTTCAGCCCACCTGGGTGGGGGTCTCCCAGCCGAGCTGGTTGTCGGTAACTGTTCTATATTCTTTCTTTTATTTAGTAGAGAAGAATTTCTGCAGTGTGATGTAAGTACAGTAAATTCTATTGAAAGGGCTATCTTTATTATAGTTATAGTTCTGTATCTATTTACAGTAAGCTATTCATGTGTTAAAGGTGATGTATCCTGATAATCTTTAACATTTGTCTAAACACTTGCACTATTTAAAACTTGTGAGCAGTTCAGTTTCTACATTTTATTGCTTCCAAAAGAGAGTGGACTGGCAGAGTCTGTGTATGTGACTGCTTATGCATGGTCTCATGATGAGATTTTTTTTTTCACTTTTTGTGTTTGATTTTTTTTTTTTAGGTGATGCTGGTAGGACTTGAAAATGACAGGTTAGATTAGGGTGGAGACATGCATGAAGTGATGGGATTTACCTTTAGAGATTTTAGCCCTTGTTGCCAAAAGCAACTGAAAAACAGCATGTGTGATTTTGCTGAACTACTGCAATCTTAGCTTAAATATATTTCACAAAGTAACACAAAATACTTCACAGCTGATTTTTATAGCTCTGGCTAACTTGAGCCTAAACCACCAGGAAGCATTTTTTTTTAAATGAAGCCTTCTAAAACTAGCTTGTAAAGTCCCCAAATAGCCTCCATCTAATAATTAGAAAGTATGTCAGCTGAAATTTAGAATTTCTTAACATTGCACTGAAGAATAATCCATTGAAGAAGATAACAGATTCCTTAAGTGCCATTAAATCAGTAAAGATTTCTATACTGTATTGCTTGTCCAAGTCAATCAGAACTTCACATATTCCAAGTTTGAGGAGATTCAAATACTTGGGAGAGTTTCTTAGGTACTTTCCTACAATGAGTATAGAATTTAGTAAGTTTATGTAACTTAGGCATGTGCAGCCATGTTTGAGGACCTATTTTATTCTTCTATATCAGTTATCAGATTTCTTGGTCTTAGGACACCTTTATGTTCTTAAGATAATTGAAGATCCCGGCTGGGCATGGTGGCTCACGCCTGTAATCCAAACACTTTGGAGGCCAAGGCGGGTGGATCACCTGAGGTCGGGAGTTCAAGACCAGCCTGACCAACATGGTGAAGCCCCATCTTAAAAAATAATAATAATAATTGAAGACCTCAAGAGCTCTTGTTGATGTAGTTTATCTTGATATTTAGTATGTTTGAAATTTAAAAGCATTTGTTAATTTATTTAAAAATAGCATTAAGCTCTTTATATAATTATAAAAAATACCATTTCTTTCTATGAAAAAATATATTTTAAAACAAAGAAAAACTTAGCATGAGGAGTGGTATCATTTTACAATTTTGCACATCTCTTTAATGTCTATCTCAGTAGAAGACATCTGGGTTTTCATTTCTGCTTCTGCATACAATCTGTTGTGATAAGTGGTTTTGGATGAAGTATAGGAAGAATTTCAGTTTAACCCAAACATGTAGTTAGAAAAAGGAGAAGTAGTTTAGTAATTTTTTCTCATAGTTGTAGGTATTCTTCTTTGATGCTACACCAGAACTCTGCAGATGATATTTTCTTAAACTTTGTTTGTAATGTGGAATCTGAAACTGTATCAATGAACTTTTTGTGCTCTCTTATATTAAAATCTATTGGTCTGTGTTGTACTTTGAAAGAGTATTTAACCCATTTGTGGCATGAATTGACCATTTGTTAAATGTTGCTTCCCTGAATTATACAGATCCTCCAAAATAGACACATTCGATGTCCACTATCAAAAATTATATTTAAAAATATTCCTACTTATGTTGGAAAAATCTTTAAGCATTGGGAAGCTGTCAGGCTCACAGAAGTAGAAACAAGTTTCCTAAAATTCTAATTTGCACTTGAAAGCTTGAGTTTTATCTTTGACAGGTTTTTTTTTGCCTTGAAGTGCCAGGCTCACTTCTTTTTTGAGAAATTTTCTGCCAGATACCCAAGTCAGAATAACAGTAGTTTGCCTGTAATTCTTCCAAGTAAAAATTATATTCTGTGAAAAAGACAGCTAGTTTAGCTTGCAACTCAAACAGTTGCACAAATGCTTTTCCTTAAGCAATCTTTGTTTTTCAGATATGCCTCATGTGTACTTTCTGTTTTATCACACAAAATAGTAGACTTGTACTCAAAGGTTGAGAGCTTTTTTTTTTCTTTTTCTTTTTTATTTTACTTTAAGTTCTTGGATACATGTGTTGAATGTACAGGTTTGTTACATACGTATACATGTGCCGTGATGGTTTGCTGCACCTATCAATCCATCATCTAGGTTTTAAGCCCTGTATACATTAGATGTTTGTCCTAATGCTCTCCCTCCCCTTTCCTTCGACCCCCTAAGAGGCCCCAGTGTGTGATGTTTCCCTCC
Source organism: Cebus imitator (assembly GCF_001604975.1). Taxonomy (NCBI): domain Eukaryota; kingdom Metazoa; phylum Chordata; class Mammalia; order Primates; family Cebidae; genus Cebus; species Cebus imitator. The sequence continues at coordinate 503,925 of NW_016107904.1, forward strand.
CTGTGTCCATGTGTTTTCATTGTCGACTCCCATTTATGAGTGGAACATGTGATATTTGGTTTTCTGTTCCTGTGTTAGTTTGCTGAGGATGTCCAGTTTCATCCATGTCCCTTCAAAGGACATGAACTCACTCCTTTTTATGGCTGCTTAGTATTCCATGGCGTATACGTGCTACATTTTCTTTCTCCAGTCTATTATTGATGGGCATTTGGTTTGGTTCCAAGTCTTTGCTATTGAGAGCTTTAAAAATTATTCTTACTACTTTGTCAAGGACATTCTTAAGTGAAAGTATATTTTTAACTATGCATGGTGGTGAAGAATACAGTGACTCTTAGTACAGTTTGGTGTTACCGTCCTGATTCATGTTTATAAGGCACCAGCATTTTTGCCCACCATTGCTCCTGTATCATCAGTACAGATAGTATTGTTATGAAAATAGTTTTGATTTTAGGACTCCATGGAAGGATATCAGGAACCCCAGGGCTCTGCAGTCCACACTTTGAGAACAGGTGAGCTCATCAAGCAGTACCTTGATCCCCATTCTTTCTCTGTCTTTTGAAACCCACCGCTTCCAGGGTTAGGTATCCCCCTCCTTTTCTTTATGCATATTGAGCTCCATTCTAATAGAATGCATTTTTTTCCCTCACCCTTTGCCTTTTTGTTTGTTTCTCTGCCTAGACTATTTTTGTCTCTGTTACCTTTTCTTAAAATCTTGTTTTTCCTTCTAGTGCCAGCTTAAGTTTTTTTCTTCCATGATTTCTGCTTTCAGGTGGAAATCATTCTTACCTTTCTAAGTTCTCTTCACACTTCATTCACATCTCCTTTATAGCACATATAGCTTATTTTAGAGGGTTTTTTTTGGAGGGGAGGTGGAGGGTAGAGTCTTCCACTAAAAGCAGATGACTGTGTCTTGTTCATCCTGTGGTACTTTATAATACTTGAACAGATTATTCTGTGAATTATTACAGATGGAGTGAAATAATTTTTTCAGCAAATATTTGGCTGCTACTGTACATCAAGCATCATTAGAAACACTGTGCATACAGTTGTGAGCAAGGCTGACATTGTTCCTGTTCTCGTGGTACTTACTTTCTGTTACAAACGCATTCTACCTTTGTAGATGTTAATTGACAGCATGAGTAAATTCAGTGATTTCTAGTGCCTTTGGGATTTATTTAGGCCAGAGGAGCCTTTGAGAAACAATCATTAAGTCAGAGTAGCTGTTATTCATCAGTCCCAACTAATCAGTTAACTCGGTGAGAGAATTGCAAACATTAAGGCTGCATATAACACTGAATTTATAGTCTTAACTTTCTATATCCAAGTATCATGTGACATGGCCTGTTAACTTACATTTCTTTTTTGTTGGGGTTGCATCTGGTTATGTTAGTTTTTGAACAAAGGAGAGAGGAGCCTTGAAGATGGGATGTTTAAAGATTCTGTAGCAGTATTTTCTACATACAGCTTCTGTCATTTTTTGTATTTATGTGACTAGTATGATTCTAGCAAAGATGTTTTTAGTGTATATCTGTGTGAGAAGGGTTTTATTTTAAGGCTTTGGACTTTTTTGTTCCCTCTTTTAGGCATTGACAAAGGATCCCCAGGATTACCCTGATAAAAAAAGCCTACCTCATGTACATGTTGCCCTCTGGATAAATTCTCAAGGAGGCAGAAAGGTGAAAGCTGGAGATACTGTGTCATATGTCATCTGTCAGGTAAACTATTGACATTCATAAGACTCTGATACCTCTTAAGAACTGGAAGTAAAATCCAGATTGCCAGTGTCTTATTTAGTATTCTTCCCAATAATTAACTTTGTGAAGTCTGGTTGCTTTTATAGCATTTAAAAAACATTAGTTAGAGGTGTAGCATATGTCATTAGGATTTTCATAAAACGTTTATGACAAGTTTATAGCAGTAGCTAGTCTTTTAACCCTAAATTAACTTTAATGCAAATGTAAGTTTCATCAGATGTTCAGCAGTAGTCCTCCTTTATCATTCCTTTTGCAACAGTTCCCATTATAGATATCAGTGAAATAATAAAAGAATAAACATCATTTTCCTAGCAAATGTCCAAATAATTATGTTAAAAAATATGGAGTACATGATTATATGGAGAAGTTGAGAGATTCTATAAACATACCCTATGAGGAAAATACACAGTTCAACCAGTTTTTTTTTTTTTTTTTTTTTCCTTCCTTCGAGTGGAGAAGGCCCACCTCCTTACCCTTCTCCCTGTTTCACAAGGCACCTCTAGGCCTTCTGGAACAGTTTTAAACCACTACCAGTTCTTTTGATAATAGCATGCCTATAATGGATGAGGAGAGAGAGTAAGAGAGAAGAGTAGGTTTTTGACTTTCGAAGCCCTTAACTCCAGTTTTAACAAAGGAGAGGTCTCATTCCTTCTCTCTGTAAAAATAACTCAGGGTCATAGCATTTATCCAAATTCTTTCATATTACTATGGTATACACTACTTAACACAAGGTATAATTTATCTAAGACTGTTTTTTAAAAAAATTAAGAATTTTATCCTAATTGTTATTGCATTATGTTGTTAGAGTAAAATTTTTTACATAAATCTAAAAATTAGTTGCAATATGATTGATATTTGTCAAACCACAGTCAGTATGTTTTTAAATCAGAGTCTTTTGAAAATTTAAAAGTAGTCTGCTGATATCTGCTATATGCCGTGGATGATGTACATAACAAATGATTTAAGTACATGGACAGGAATCAGCACTTGACTCTGTCTCCCCCCTAGGGTTACCCTTGATTAAGAACTGTTACAGAAAGCCAATTCCTGCAGGAAAATATTTCCATAAATGTCTGACTTGCTCAAGCCCTTAATGTGCTTTGCATATTGCCTCTGACAAGTCTCATCTCAAAAAAACAATTTTCATATTATGCAAATAAAGATTTTGGTAAATAGGCTAGGTTTTTTTTTTCCACTTACGTCTTCACATACGTGGAAAAGCTCTTAGATTGGTAATGACAAGAACAGATGGCAGCATACAACTTTGAAAAATTATATAGGTTCAGTGAAATAGCATCTAATAATGAAATCAAGCCACAATTATGTTTTGGCTAAACCTGCAATGAAAATGTATGGTAACTTATAAAATAGGATGATCATTGTATTGAAAAGTCATTTTTGTGTTCCTTGATGTCTGAATGTTAGGTCTTAAGGTTTCTTTTTCTCAGGTCTTATTAATATACATAGGCTCAAAATGCTATTGCTAATGTAGTACAGTACATCCAATTTTATGTATTTTTAGCATTTTCCATCCACTGGTTTGGGTCTTATTTGCTTTTTAAAAGTATGATTCATTCTTGTTTTTATTAGCTTATTCTCCTTAACATATCCCAAGAAAACCTACAGGACTTCCATTTGCCTTTGTACCCTACCCATGGGACATGCCCCCTTTCAACCTGTTTGCTAGCCAAATCTACCTACCTTTTTTGCTTTTAAGCACTCAGATTATTCTGTGTTTCATAACACAACCGTAGTTTTAGAATATGCTTTTGAAAATGAATCATGACACTTTTTTTTTTTTTTTTTTTGAGACGGAGTCTCGCCGTGTTGCCCAGGTTGGAGTGCAGTGGTGCCAGCTCAGCTCACTTCAACCTCCGCCTCCTGGGTTCAAGTGATTCTCCTGCCTCAGCCTCCCAAGTAGCTGGGATTACAGGCACACGCCACCATACCTGGCCAATATTTTTGTATTTTTAGTAGAAATGGGGTTTCACCATGTTGACCAGTCTGGTCTCAAACTCCTGACCTCAGGTGATCCTCCTGCCTCAGTCTACCAAAGTGCTGGGGCTGGGATTACAGGCGTGAGCCACTGTGCCCGGCCCATTATGACACATTTTTAAGAGGACTGTTTGCTGCCTTAAGCAAGGGTGTCCTCCAAGAATAGCCTATATCCTAAACAGGTTTTGTTTTGTTTAAAATTTACATTTAGGAAATAGTGCCCTGTTCAGATTACAAATTCAGATGAGTTCAGAGAGTAATGTTTTTGGAATCTAATTTATATTGTAGGTTGTTATCGTGTTAAACCTATGTAAATTATTTGCTCAGATCTTAAATCAACTTCCATTTGTTGGCTAAGTTTTAAATCCTTAACTATTTAACTTTCATTAGACTTAATTTCCAGAAGACAAGACCTTAGCATAATTGTTTTAAGGGGCCCACTTGTCTCCAGTTCAAAATTTTTTCCCATTAGTTTCTTACTAATGATGACTACCTAGTTTTGTATGAATCGACTGCACCTGGCTTTCTCTCTGAATTATGCACTTTGTGAAGTTCACAAATTACTACATGGGCACTTGAAGAAGATCAGCATTGCTTCTTAATCTGTTCTTAAAAGTGTATGCCACGCATTCTTGTATATACCATGGGGCCTGCTCAGATTTTAGAATGAAGTCTTTGAAGGTTTTTTTTTTTTTAATTTTGAGACAGGGTCTTGCTCTGTCACTCAGGCCAGAGTACAGTGGCATGACCACAGCTCAATGCAGCTTCTATATTCTAGGCTCAAGCAATTCTCCACCCTAGCCTCCTGAGTAGCTAGGACCACAGATGCACACCTCCACGCCCAGCTAACTTTTTTTTTTTTTTTTTTTAAGAGATGGGGGGGTGGTCTCAGTATGTTGCCCAAGTTAGTCTTGAACTCCTGGGTTCAAGCGATCCTTCTGCCTCAGCCTCTCCAAGTACTAGGATTACAGACAACAGCCACGCTGTCCAGCAGAAGGATGTATCTTGGATCATAGCCTAATTGTTTTTCCAATATAACATAGTAAAACCTGTCATCTAACCAAGTCTTTTGAATTTAGCCATGTTCAATCTTAAATTTTTAAAATACTCTGAATATGTTTGTGCCACTTTTTGTTAAAACTTGTCTTTTGTGTAAATATTTAAAATAAAAACATTTTAAACTGAAAGTATGCTCAGAAATTTTCAACTGATTTTTTGAAAACCATGTCTTACTATGAGAACTTCTAATTACATATTCGAAAGTAACTCAAGTGCCTTTAAAAAAATATTTTACATCTACAAATTCAATTTTAATTCACCATTAAAAATTATTAAACTCAACATTGCTATAACCTTAAGGGTAGATCAATTTTTTATAATTCTGTAAATTGGTCAGATTTTATTAAGGCAGTGTAAATACAGTTGAGTTGTGTGAAAAGACACTGCCCAAGGATTTTTTTCTCATGGTTTTTATCATCAACTATCACCTTATTATCATTGTAACAATTCAGGCTTCTAAAAGAGCAACAATTAAACTTGATTAATTATGCCTAATTCCTTTTACTATGTTGTAAACTCCTGACAAATAATAAGAAGCAAGTCATTTAATCTGAGTTTGCTGCTTTCTTAGGTATTTCATTTTGTCATAGAACAGGTAGAATCTAGTTGTTAAACAGGCGCAGGTGGTTTCCATTAGGAGACAAGCCAGAAAAGGAGCCCCTGCCACTGGACTCTGGTAAAGACAGTGGTGTGTGGAAGGTTGCCTCTGCCTTAGGCTGGGTGCTGAGCTGGAAAGGGACTGATTGTAGCAGGAATGAAAGAATGGGATTCACATTATAATCAGTTCTGCTGAGCAGCTGAGCACTGTGAATAGTTATAATTTACTAGTTTGAATATTAAATTCTGTTTCAGATGAGCGGAAGAGTGAGTGAGTTGTTGGATGTTGATCCAGTAGAGATAACTTTTTGGTTCACAGATGATAGTGACATCATTCACAAGGCTGGATATGGGCCAATTATATATAATTTCACAGCTTTTATTTTTATAGTATAAAAGAGAAAACCCTTGAAAAGAGGCTTGCTGACCCATCTTCCTTTTCTTTAGGAGGAATCAGGTAAATGGTACAAAATGACATGCCCTTCATTCCGGTGGCCAGATATTTGGCTTTTAGAGCCCGGCAACTCTACCACACACCACTGTCTTTACCAGAGTCCAGTGGCAGGGGCTCCTTTTCTGGCTTGTCTCCTAATGGAAACAACCTGTGCCTGTTTAACAACTAGATTCTACCTGTTCTATGACAAAATGAAATACCTAAGAAAGGACACTACATTATTTTACTTCTGCTTATTATATCTTGCATATAAATTACTACTCTATAGATTTCATTTCCCCACATTTTTACCCTTGTTTCTTTGCTTCTCAGTGATACATGGCTGTCATAGAAAACATTACTCCCAGATCTTTGAGATACTTTGACTAGAATTCTTGCCTGAAGGGATCACATTAAATTACCCACCTCCTGGGTTTAAGCGATTCTCCTGCCTCAGCCTCCTGAGTAGCTGGGACTACAGGTGCCCGCCACCATGCCTGGCTAATTTTTGTATTTTTAGTAGAGACAGGGTTTCACCACGTTGGCCAGGCTGGTCTTGAACTCCTGACCTCAGGTGATCCACCTGCCTCGGCTTCCCAAAGTGCTGGGATTACAGGCATGAGCCACCATGCCCGGCCCACATGTTTTTAAATGATCACTCCTTAAAAAGCCTTTCTGACTACACTAATTGTTACCAAGCTTTCTCAGTGTGTGGTGATACGGCAGGTGAAATTTTTTAATGTAGTCATTACTATCTTGTTGGTTTCAAGTTTTGGCAAAAAATAGAACTCAACATATACTGGATTTCTATTCTTGTACACTGGATGAGATCTCAAGATTGAGATGTTGTCCTTGATTTTCCTACTCAAAATATTCAGTAATAGGTCAAAAAGACATCTTTATGTTTAGAAGTAAATACATAAAATTTAAATTGTTGCCTCTCTGACCAAGCAAGCGTCTGTGATTAAGTTGCTTACAACTTTACCTGTGTCTTCTTTTTACATGTGTCTTTTTATCATATCTTCTTTTAGGATGGATCAAACCTCACTGCAAGTCAGAGGGCCTATGCGCCTGAGCAGCTGCAGAAACAGGATAATCTAACTATTGACACCCAGTACTACCTGGCCCAGCAGATCCACCCAGTCGTGGCTCGGATCTGTGAACCAATAGACGGAATTGATGCTGTCCTCATTGCAACGTGGTTAGGTAAGTGTCCCAAGCTCACACAGAGCCTCATGTGGTAACAGCAGCACATACAGTCTTCCTTTTCCCTTGGGATCTCCATTTATGGGCATGGTATTGTGTCTGGCAATTCTTTGTTTCTAGTTTGGAACGTATTTTTGTGGTTGTTTGGTACTGTCTCCACTCATAGACTGTGAGCTTCACATACTTGGGACGGTAACCACATGCCTGCTCCATAGTTGGCACTCACTGCATACTGAGGGAAGAGAGGGAAGGCAACAGAAAGGGTGAAGTGAAGATTTCAGGTGCTTTTACAGTCATTGGGTTTATATTGTTAGAGGTTTAATTAGTATATCTCCATTAATAAGGAGATTGATGGTATCTTGCTTATTGGTTCATCTCGTCTCTGTTGCTGAAGGTATTTTCATGTCAAGTGAGAAAACGTGGCTTCTTAACATAAAATTTTAATAATTTTTCATATTCAGTTCATTGTGAGTATCCTACTCTCTAAGTTCTTCTAAAACTGGACCCGCTGTTATCCTCTAGGAATTGGCTAATTTCTAAATTCTCGTCATCGCAGGAGGTGCCAGACAACCCTGAGACCTCAGTATTTCTTTGACTTTTTGCTGTGTCACCAGACTGTCTCCATTGCTATGACATCATTACTATTGTCATCTTTTGTTTAGAAATATATTTCATAAGCAGTCCTGATTTCATTTTTAGATGACCAATACAAAAGAGTTGCATTGCTTTTAAGGTCTTTCCTGGCCGGGCACGGTGGCTCACGCCTATAATCCCAGCACTTTGGGAGGCCGAGGCAGGTGGATCACGAGGTCAAGAGATCGAGACCATCCTAGTCAACATGGTGAAACCTCGTCTCTGCTAAAAATACAAAAATTAGCTGGGCATGGTGGTGCATGCCTGTAGTCCCAGCTACTCAGGACGCTGAGGCAGGAGAATTGCTTGAACCTGGGAAGCCGAGGTTGTGGTGAGCTGAGATCCTGCCGTTGCACTCCAGCCTGGGTAACAAGAGCGAAACTCCATCTCAAAAAAAAAGGTCTTTCCCCTCTCTCCTGTGATAAGCAAAGATAAGTGTTTTCAGAGTACTGCCTAATGTCCTGAGATGGCTCTTCACTGTTTATAAGTCAAGCCCAGGTGCCACTGGCATCTCACAGACTAATTTTGGCAATTACAGACTAACTTTCCAGCTCCCACCTATGTATCCAGTCTTATTCAGTCTATGCAGTGTTTCCCAAATATGGCACTGCCCATTCTGTTCCCGCTTCATGGAGAATTCTCCCCCTCTTTTTACTAAAACACCTAGCTTTAGCTATGGGCTTTGGCAGCATAGTGACCTGGGTTTCAATGCTGGTTCTGCTATTGACAAGCTTCTGAACCTTGGTCTACACCTTAGCTTCTTGAGTCATAGAGTTACCTTGAGGGAGAAATAAGATGATGTGTGTGAGATGTTACACTCAAGGCCTGGGGCAAAGGAAATGCTCTGTGAGTGGTAGCCACCTCCCACCTTTCTTTTAGGCTTCAGTGGAAATATGTTCCTACTCCTTCAGTCTGTAGGATTTGCTATACTTAGTGTTCAACTGCATTTGTAGAATGAGATTGGGTTTTCCATGGATGAATTATCAAGTCACATATTTTCCGTCCTGCCAGTGTTGAGTATGTTTCAGAGCTCCTCGCTGCTACCCCCATCGTCACTACCCGATCAGTGTTTACTCTGGAAGTGGAAGCTCATTTTTAACATTTGCCTAAGCAAATATTATTAGGAAGATAAAATTCTACCACCAAAATAATCATATAATGTATTCTGCAAGATGAGTTGTATTTAATGATGTTTATAAATCCTCAGCTGGGAAGAGAGGACTGTAAAAGCAAGGTGTTTTTTAGCTTCATTTTTTTCTCTACTATACATTGAGTATTTACTCTGTTGGATACAGTGATAAGTACTTTGCATTTGTTATCTCGTTCAGTCCTTGTGACAACCTCACAAAGGTATGTCGTATTAGCTCCATTTTACAGAGGAAGAAGCTAGGTTTAGAGAGGTAATGATCTTGGTCTTGGCACATAGGTAGTAGATAGCAGGCTGTGATTTCAAAGGTTGTGATCCTAACCACTGTGCTAACCTTGATTGCCTGTTCTTAGCTCTGAAAGGCTATGAAAGATGTTTTCAATCAGGAGTGGGGTAGCTTGGATCTGCAAACACGGGGAGCTTCATGTTTTTCTTGCTCCCTCCATTTCCCACTGTACACCCCATGCTCTCCACTGAAAACCTCTGAGTTTAAAAAGAAAAAAAACAAAAACAAAAACCTAGTGTAGGTTGGGTGTGGTGGCTCATACCTGTAATCCCGGCACTTTGGGAGGCCCAAGCAGGTGGATCACGAGGTCAGGAATTCGAGACCAGCCTGACCAACATGTTGAAACTCTGGCTCTATTAAAAGTAAAAAAAATTAGCCAGATGTGATGGTGTGTGCCTGTAATCCCAGCTACTTGGGAGGCTGAGGNAAAAAAAAAAAAATTAGCTAGGAGTAGTGGCGTGTAATTTCAGGTACTCAGGAGTCTGAGGCAGAAGAATCGCTTAAATCCGGGAGGCAGAGGTTGCAGTGAGCTGAGATTGCGCCTCTGCACTCCAGTGGGGGACAGAGTGAGACTCCATCTCAAAAACAAAACAAAACAAAAAACAACCTGGTGTAAAACTGTTGCCCTTTTCTTCTTTGGTTTTGAATTTTTCATTGACCCAGCACTGAGAGGAGATAGATGGAACAAGCCTTGTCTCATGAATGACATTTAAGAGAAGGATGTGCAGAGCCTTGTATGTCAGCAGAAGAGCTGAGTGGTAAAGGGTGATGGAGCCTGCATGGATGGATTGGCTGGATGCCTGCCTAGATGTGTAAAGGCCAGTCATACTGAGAGGGGACCAGACTGATTTTGTTAGTTCCAGAAGTCATAGTTAAGATAATTTTTTTAAATAAATTGAACAGTGGCAGATTTTGACTTGAAAGATACTTTATTATGACTGCAGCTGCTGTATGGCCATAGGCTGCCTTATGAATTCAGTTTTCACAAATTATTTTCAAAGCCAGTAGTAGATGAGTGGGTCCCATCGTCAGAAGTTTCATGTTATATCTCATTGACCAATCTCAGTCTACACAGAGGAACCTCCAGACTTGCACATGGTCCCACCATGTACCCATCACTCCTGCCCCATAACTTGAAAATTCTCTAGGTGCAGCCGTGGCTGTGTGGACACCCTTCCGGGCAGTCCCTTCTTGGTGCCATGTGGCCAAGTCAAGCTGATGGGAGGTGGCGACGTGTCCTCGGCCTTGGGGGATCTGCCACTGCTTCTCACTTTGGGCTGCTTTTTCTCATTTTTTTTCTTCTGCCACTTGACAATGGTTTTTATATCAAGGATGTGTGAAGTTGTCATCATTGTGTAGTCCTCCTCCTCTCCTGCTTGTCCTCTTTCATCCTGTGCTGTGCCCATACCAGCAGTATATACGTAGCCATCTGTATTAGTAACAAACCTTGTAGTACTTTCCTTCTGCCCCTTTCCACATAGGAGTTTCAGCATTCATGAAGTATAGGCCCAGAAGTCCCCGTCATCATGAAGATCTGTAGAAAACATTGAAGCTCACAAGGCAGATCTCTGCAGGCATTTGCCTCCTGCTGTATTCAGGAGCTGAATTTCGTATCTGCACCCTTTATGCCTCCTCCCCAAGTAAAAAATTGGAGTGGCTATTCACGAGGGGCTTCCAGGCCCTGTTAGCAGCTCTACTGTAGCCTGCGGTTTTAGGAGGAGGGAGGGAGGGAGATGGGGAGGTGGTAGCAAAGTAAGAGAAGTGTTAGGGTGTACATGATTTCTAAGAGGTGCAAGCTGTAGGCATAAAATTACTGTAATTTGTTTTTAAAATTCTAAATCTGTTTTCTTTATATAAAAAAACTGCAGCTAGTGAACTGACACTGTTAAATAAGTTGAAGTGTACAAATGTATACATAAAATATAAGCCCGCCAACTGCCTAATCACAGACATAAAATAATTCTCTTGCTTTTAATGTAGTTTTTATCTTTGATTAATGAAATGCATTACAGTATTGAAACTTTAGTGAAGTTTGATACTTTGTCCTTTTAGTTAGTACAAAGAAATCAGGAATAATGGCATAATTTCATTTAGGAAAATTATTAAGTTCATGATTTTTTATTTTTAAGACTCTTGTGGAGAGCAACTATATTTTTCAACTACTTTTTTCTCTCTCTATTGCTTTTATACTACTTTACTTGAAAGGCAAGCATCAAGTGTTGGTTTGTCCTGTGGCTTCACTTTGGAAATTTGCTCTTTCTCCCCATCAAGTTACCTCCTAAAGTCTGTCTGGTGGCATGTTGCATGGCCAGGTGTTCCATATGGAAAGACCATTTTAGTGAAAAGGAGAGAGGATAGTCTATTAAATGAGCGAATGAATAAGGCTGTTGAATTGAAAGAGAATAATTTGTTCTAATGACTAATGGTCCTCATTATCCCACAGTAAAATATGTATCATTTTTCTGAAACCCATGCAAGATTATTGCTATTGGGCTTAAATAAAGCAAAATTTTACTCTTTTCTATCTGTGAATAGGAAAAAATACAATATTACTCTTTTTATACAATAGCCCTATGGGAAACATGGCCACTAAAACTTGAAACTCTTAGCTTTTGTTCTCTATAGATTTTTCTCTCTTTCTCATTCTAATGAAAGCTCTTCCGTATTCTGTAAATGAAATATTCATAGTATGCTCAAACATCCAAATAGTCTTCTCTATAGCTAGCAGACTAGGCCAGTGACGAGAATAAAGTTCATTCTTGAATTTCACCTGTTAATAAATTTATGTTTTATGTATAACGGTACTTAGAATTACATGTAACATCTTTCCTCCAATGAGCAATGATTTGCATAGTAGTTAAAAAGAGCCTTTCTTCATGGTCGGTGATAACATTTCAGGCATTTGGCTATCTGGGCAGTTTTCTCATTGGTCCTGAGAAATTATTGATGCTTGAAGAACATGAGAATTTAGAAGTTAATCTCTGAAAATACTACTTAAAACAAGACAGAACACAACCCAGTGTGTACTAGTTAAATTGGAAAGCAAAAATTTCCTTTCTAAAAAAATGATGCATACCGTCCATATCACAGAGGGTAGTTTTTGTCAGTAGACAGGGTTCAGTAATATCTTCTAAGAAATAAGTGCAACAGTGAGCCAAACAGGAGTAAGCAATGTTTGGGGGTGTTTTTGACAGATCCAGGGAGATCCACTTACAAACAAGGGAATAAAGTACAGATGTGTAGGGGTAGAATGATGCCGCCAGTGGGTACTTCAGGTATTACTTTGTCAATAAAGAATTTTGCCTTTTTTCATTAAGCTTTTATAAAACATGACCATTTCCATACTGTAAATATTTTCTTTTTTTTTTGAGACAGAGTCTTGCTCTGTCACCCAGGCTGGAGTGCAGTGACATGATCTCAGCTCACTGCAACCTCTGCCTCCTGAGTACCTTGGATTACAGGCGTGTACCACCACACCTGGCTAATTTTTTGTATTTTTAATAGAGACAGCGTTTCACCATGTTGGCCAGGCTGGTCTCAAACTCTTGACCTCAGGTGGTTCACCCTCCTTAGCCTCCCAAAGTGCTGCGATTATAGGCGCAAACCACTGCTCCTTGCCCCAACCTGTAAATATTTTCAATAACATAATTAATAGTAAAATTAAAAAGCATTGTACCAAATGCACTGCAGAATGTTAAAGGAAGTCTTATCAGCTGATAAGAGCATCTCTTACAAGATGGAGTGCCATTCCAAGCACATCATCCAATGGCTCATGCGCCCAATTTAGTCTACTTTTGTATTCAATATTAATTTAAGACCTGCTGTGCCTAGCACCATAATAGGCATTGCGAAGGATACAAAGTTGAGGCAGCTGTGGATCCTTTATTCAAATTACAGCCCAGTCATTTAGTTGATTTCACTGTTGTGGGAAAGTCTAGTGGGCAACACAGTGTATGTCCCAAAAAAGGTGAAATAAAGGGTTATCAAAATTCAAAGGAAGCAGAAACCACTCCTATCTGGGCCCACCATGGAAGAGTTTATAAAAGTAGAGGCATTTTGAGGCATTGCTGAAATGGGCTGTGGAGAGGCCAGTGTGAAGTTGGGAATGGTTGCCCACCCCACTGCTCACCAATTCTTCTAGCCTATGATGAACTGCAGGGGTTACCCATGTTGTCTCAGCCACCCTCAAAGCACTTTAGGGAATTCTGGAGAGTTTCTTTAAGGGTTTCAGTTGCACAGTCCTGCACCTCAGTCTCAACAAGGTGAGCACAGGTTTGCTTCTGCATTGCTCGCCCACAACAGAGGGCCAGTAGTGACACTGCTCATCTCACATAAGCAGTGAGACCGTTGAGAACTTTGAACCAAACCAGAGCATGTTTGGAATAATTGCTTTGGAGCTTTTATATGAGTTATGTAACAACTCTGGCTTTGCAACACTTAGAGTTTTTAAAGGAAAATGAGGATTTCTCAAGTTATTTAAATTAGATCAATTTTTAAAAAAGATTGTTTTAATTCAGTACACCCAAATGACATTTATCAAGATTGTGTAGCTTATAGAAAAATGAGTGAGGAAAAAAGACCTAAAAATGGGTAAGGAAAAAAATGCTGAATACTGTACAACATTGTATACATGGACATACACTGTATTATGTATGTATATAATAAAATAGAAAAAGGGTTAAGGCGATGAATTATAGGTTCCCCCTTTGCTGACAAAATATTAATACTGGTATTTTATTATTAATAATACAGATTTTCCCAAAACCAGAATTAAAACAATGGTTAACCAATTACTTAACTCACCTTTATATATTTATTTATTTCAAATGGTTTTGAGGGAACACGTAGTGTTTGGTTATTAGATGAATGAGTTCCTTAGTCGTGATTTTTGAGATTTTGGTGCACCCATCACCCAAGCAGTGTACCCTCTACCCACTGTGTAGTCTTTTATTCCTCACCCCCCTCCTACCTTTTCCCCGATTCCCCAAAGCCCACTGTGTCATTCTTATGCCTTTGTGTCCTCATAGCTTAGCTCCCACTTATGAGTGAGAGCATACCATGTTTGGTTTTCCATTCTTGTTATTTCACTTAGAATAATGGTCTCCAGTTCCATCCATGTTGATGCCAATGTCATATTTTTTTTTCTTGGCTGAGCAGTATTCCATGGTGTATGTATACCACAATTTCTTTATCCTCTCATTGATTGATGGGCATTTGGGCTAGTTCCTTATTTTTGCAGTTGAGAATTATGCTGCTATAAACATGCATGAGCAACTGTCTTTTTTGTATAATGACTTCTTTTTCTTTGGGTAGATACCCAGTAGTGGGATTGCTGGATCAAATGGTAGATCTCCTTTTAGTTCTTTAATAAGGAATCTCCACACTGTTTTCCATAATGGTTGTACTAGTTTACATTCCCACCAGCAGTGCAAAAGTGTTCCGTTTTCACCACATCTATACCAACATCTGTTGTTTTTTGATTTTTTGATTATAGCCATTCTTGCAAGACTAAACTCACCTTTTAGAAGGTGGGTGGTTAGAAACCTTGAGCCTAGCTGTTTTCACCTCACATCTACTAACACAGCTGGAAGAGAAGTGGGCTTTGTTGTAAGATAAGCAATCTTTGGACTATTATTTGTGTTATTTTATATCCCAAATATATTTTCAGCACAGTTACCATCTTTTCTCAGTTTTATAAACAGGAGCCATGCGTGGCTCATGCCTGTAATCCCAGGATTTTGGGAGGCCAGGGCAGGAGGATGGCTTGATTCCAGAAGTTCAAGACCAGCCTGAGCAATGTAGCAGTACCCCATCTCTACAAATAGTACCCAGATTAGCTGAGTGTAGTGGCACATACCTGTAGTCCCAGCTATTCGGCAAACTGAGGTGGGAGGATCACTTAAACCAGGGAGGTAGAGGCTGCAGTGAGCTGTGATTGTTCCTTTGTACTCCAGCCTGGGTGACAGAGCAAGATCTTGTCTCAAAAAGAAACAAAAAGAAGAAAAAAAGCTAGGGAAGAAGACACTTCAAAAGCTTCTCCTGCCCAGAAATATACATATCATTAAGTTAAAATTTATATTTGTGTCTATTGTCAAGGACATTAAAACCAATTGATTGAAGTCAATTGAATGCTGCTCATCAGGCTTCTTATTCTGTCAAGATTTGGAGAATTGTTTTCTCCAGGAAAATAAAAATCTTGGGTATTCACTTAACTCAAAGGCTTGGCTATTATTTCTTCTAAACTACTCAGAAATTTTCCATTTGTGTTATGAAGAGGTGTATTGTTGGTGTGAAAGACAGTTTCGGTTGTCTGACACTTGTACGGTAAATTGTTTAAATTGGATGTGTAGTATTTTAAAAACTTGTTGGGCTGGGCACAGTAGCACAGGTCTGTAATCCTAGCACAATGGAAGGCCAAGGCAGGTGGATTACTTGAGGTCAGGACTTCAAGACAAGCCTGGGCCACATGGTGAAACCCCGTCTCTACAAAATACAAAATAATTAGCCAGGCATGGTGGCAGGTGCCTGTAATCCCAGCTGCTCGGCAGGCTATGTCAGGAGAATTGCTTGAACCTGGGAGGTGGAGATTACAGCCGAGATTGGGCCACTGCATTCCAGCCTAGGCAACAGAGTGAGACTCTACCAAAAAAAAAATTGTTACTGAGGAAAAAATTATATATATATGAGATAGTAAAGAATGTAAAATTTTCCCTAGTGTCAGATATATTTAAATTATAGGGTAAGATTAAACCCCCATGTACTGTACTC
>NW_016107904.1:520138-521698 GCF_001604975.1 Cebus imitator
TGTGTGTGTGTGTGTGTGTGTGTGTGTATTTTTAGTAGAGACAGAGTTTCACAATGTTGGCCAGGCTGGTCTCAAAGTCCTGACCTTAGGTGATCCTCCCACCTCAGCCTCCCAAAATGCTGGGATTACAGGCATGAGCCACTGTGCCTGAACCATTTTGCATTTCTAAAAGACAAAGATGCTCCTTTTCAGCATAATAACTACATTATTATCATCACATCACACAAAAAAGCCTCACAATTCCATCTCATCTAATTTCCAGTAAGTGTTCATATTTCCCTGATTGCACTGTGAATACTTTTTTTTTTTTTTTTTAAAAGGTCCTTGTTTGAATTGGAATCCAGTCAAGGTAAACTTGGTAGTTAATCTCTATTTTGTTTTCCTTTGTTGATCCTCCCAGTTTGTTTATTAAAGAAGCTGGGCTTTTTGTTCTATATAATTTTCCCATTCTAGAGTTTACTGATCACATCCTGGTGGTATCTTTTAACCTGTTCCTCTGTCTCCTATATTTCCTATAAATAGTTAGATCTAAACATGTGATTATATTTAGGCCCAATTTATTTTATTTTTAATTTTGCTAAAATATAAAATACACACTTCTTCCTAGGCAATGGGTTATACGTCTGTGAGGAGGCACATAATGCCCAGTTGAGATTTAATGCATTTTGCAACAAATTCACAAATGTTTCATAAGAAATATTTGGTACGCAGTTTTCTCACCCTTTCTAAATGTGTATTTTTTGTAGTATAACACGCATACAGAAAAGTGCACAAAACCTAACTAAAGTGCTTGATGAATTTCCGCAAGGCCATCATGCACTAGCGTAGCAGCACTGAGCTCAAGAAACAGTACATTACTACATTCCCAGAAGGCCCCTCATGTCTCCTAGAAATGATCCTCCACACACCTGGCATTGAATAACATAGATGAGGTGGATTTTTTGGGACATTACACGAATTGCATCTTCATTGTGCCTGACTGCTTTTACTGAATATTGTACAGGTTCTCTGTCGAACATAAGCATGTGTTTCTCTTGGGTTTGTACCAAGGAGAACCACTAGGCCATCAGGGACGTGTATGTTTAATTTTAGTAGATACTGCCGGTTTTCCAAAGTGGTTCTACTTGTTTACACTTCCTAGTAGCAGTGTATGGGTGCTCCACATTTTTACCAACACTTGGTAAGATAGTGTTTTCCATCTTCATTTTACATGGTGGCATAGAGTTGTGGTTTTAATTTGTATTTCTTTGATGACTAATGAAGTGGAACACCTTTTCACATGCTTCTTGGCCATTGTAATACTTCCTTTCGTGAGCTGTCCAAGTCTTTTTCTCTTCTGTTGGCTTCTCTTTTTCTTACTGATTTGCAGGCATTTCCCACGTGTTCTAATTATGAGTCTTTTGGAATTATATATTATAGGTTGAGTATCCCTTATCTGAAATGCTTAGGATCCAGAAGTGTTTGGGAATTTTGGGATTTTGTAATAGTTGCATATAGATAATTAGCTATCTTAGAGATGAGACCCAAGTCTAAACATGAAGTTCATTTATATTTTATATA
>NW_016107904.1:521723-529223 GCF_001604975.1 Cebus imitator
AGCCTGAAGACAATTTTATACATTATTTTAAATAATTTTGTGCTTGAAACAAAGTTTTGAATGCAATTCATCCCATGAGGTCAGGTGTGGAATTTTCCACTCATGGTATCATGTTGGCACTCAAAGTTTCAAATTTTGGAGCATTTCAGATTTTTGGATTAGGGATGTTCAACCTACACAAGCATCTTTTCCTATTTGGCATGCTTTTTAAAGAGTATAATTCACATAATTTACCACAAAATGCTAAAATCTTGAGTATTATACAATCAGTCATCTAGACACAGACACAGAACATTTTCATCACTCCAGAATGTTCCCTTGTGCCTCTTCCCAGTCAGCACCTCTGTCACAATAGCAATCACTCATCTGAAATCTATCAGCATAAGTTAGTTTTGCCTATTCAAGAATTTCATATAAATGGTTTCCTACAGTATATACCCTTTTTGTATGCAACTTCTTTCACTTAGCATGGTATTTTTGAGATTCATATGTCTTGTTGCATGTATCAGTATTCACTCTTTTTCACTGCTGAGTAGTATTTCATGGTAGATTAGACCAGTTTATCTATTCTGTTGTTGATGGACATGTAGAGTGTTTCAATATTTGAATAAATATTGAATAAATTTATTATGAAAAAAGCTGCTATGAGCATTCTTGTGGATATAGCATTCACCATTTGAAAATTATTTTTTCTTTAATCATACTAAATTTTTCATTTGCATATTGTCTTCTAAGATGTCTAGATAAATAAAAGCCTAGATCCATGCAAAAGATAAATGGTTTACTTGCTCTAAGAAATTTTTACAAAAAAATTTCACTCAATAGGATTCTATTAATTAGCTCCCCTCATGGAGTAAATGATCTATGTTACAAACACTGCTTATAAATACCAGTTACTCCCTTTACTCATTTGGAGTTTCGTTTATGTGGATTTTCCCTCTTCCCCAGTTGCATGAACATATTACTGTAATTATTTGCTGTTGCACTAATAGAGACCTTGTCTTTTGAAGGAAGGAAAGTATTTGATTAAATGCATCAGCCTCTCTAATAATCATATGCCTGAAGTTATGAACAGTTGAAAAACTCCTTGGGAGTAGGGGCAGGTGAACATTCTAAAAACAGGTAGAATTTACAGTGGTTAAAAAGTGCAATGGTAGAAAAATAATTTTGTGCGAAGTGTCACATTGGGGGTGTGTGTGATAAGACTATGGTGATTTAAGTAAAGACAGCACTGCTAAACTCATCCACACCGATGCCTATGATGTTACTTTCTATAAATACTTCTTGAAACATGAGAGTTTAGATCCTGTTGCCAAAATAATGTGAGATCCTAGAAATTTTCTAATTATAAATGACAGTATTTTAATTTCATTCCACTGCCTTTTCTGTACCCTCAACCCCAGCACAAATGAGTCTATCACTACAAGCCACATAATTGAATTAAAGCGTACATCATCTCAGCCTATTCTGGGGGAAACCACAGCTGCTTTTCCTCCAGATAACTGATTTTGCAAAGCCCAGGCAGGCTGCTCCTTCCTTTATTCTCTGCCTCACCAAAAGATTTAAGTCACCTGTCAAGAGCTAGCCTAAAATAAATGGAAGTTACTTTTTTCAAATGGGGCACAAAGTTTGTTCCTTTAAGCCGGTTGTTCAGAGAAAGCTTTCGGTAGAAGCAGTCAAGTATTTGGGATTCAGTTTTGCATCTCTTGTTCAAAAACTAATGTAAGCAGTGTAATATTAATTATAAGTGTATATGCATGTAGGGAAAGTGCAGTAATAAAGATTTTACTTTAATGTCATTTTTGACAGAAGTGTTTAATTTTGGAGTGGCAACAATTAAAAATGGAATTACACGTAGCTGCTCTGTTTTGCACATTTAAACATTTTAAATCTCTACCTCTAGGTGGCAGCACCAGATACTTGTTTCTTGTTTCACTCCAGCCTTAATGAGTTTAGGGTGTAAGCAGTAAAACTTTAAAGTCTACTGAAACTTTGAAATAAACTGCTATTACCAGTTTTCTGAGAATTTGGAAAAACTAATGTATATGTTGAATAAGTTTGGGGCTTGTTTTAGCTTTTCAAAAAAGATTCCAGCAGCAATGATCCTTATTTTTTTAACATGACATTGTATGTTTTCTTATAATGATTTAATTTAGCCCTCTGTGGTTTGCCTGTTGAACTTATAACTGCCCTCCCAAGAAAATCACTTTTTAAATGGCATTTTGGTATTTAAGTAACTTGTACAAGGATTATTATATACCTAATATTTTAAGCTCATTACAGTCTCGTCTCCCTTTATATTTTTAAATTTTAGCATTGAACTATGACCAAGAGAGTACTGAGATTGAAGCCCCTTCCCCTGAAAAATAAAACCAGCTTGGGAATAAATATGAAGTAATTAGCTAAGCCAGTTGGCTTTGTTACTGCCACCAGAAGATTGAGTGAATTGTAGAAATGGATATTTAGAGTGGACATTTCGTAGAACCTGATATTTATCACAAGTTTCAG
The DNA here is from genome assembly GCF_001604975.1 of Cebus imitator. Classification (NCBI taxonomy): domain Eukaryota; kingdom Metazoa; phylum Chordata; class Mammalia; order Primates; family Cebidae; genus Cebus; species Cebus imitator. Next base: position 524,232 of record NW_016107904.1, read on the forward strand.
GCACTTGTTTTGGTGTTTCTCCATGACTCTGTAGCAAGATGGCCCACGCCCATTTTTGGCTTACTCTGTAGGCAGGCCGTCCATGGTCAGAGCTTGCAGGTTCATGCACTCAGGTGTGCCAAGTGAGCCATGGCTGGTGGGGTGGGGTAGAGAGTAGCTCCACTTGGTTCCTTTTCATAGCCTGGCCAATTTTGTATATGTGCAAACCAGCATTGTTCCTTTATTTTTGGACTGTGAAAGAAACTTGCCTTTTAGAAAAATGTTGCTTATTATTTTTCTTTTTGATTAGTGTTGGCCTGGGAAATTGATTAATATTCATAGGGTCGGAGTAAAAGTGAAGCTGCTTTCCTATAATTGCAAATAAAGCAAGACGTTATGTGAATACTTGGATTCACAACTGGAGTTTGAATTAGCAACAGTTACCCTTCACTACAGAGAGGAAATGGCCTCATTCACGGGTGTGGTCTCTCTCAATTCCTCTGACCCTCCTTAGCTTTAAATGTGAGGGTATATGTATTCCCACATACTTCTCTAATTTGCTGTTTCTCTTAGGGGTTAGGTAACTTGTAAAATAAAAGTGTATAGTGTCTTGGTGACAAGTGGCTCATGTTAATATAATTTATGTCACTAATGAAGAACAGCTTTTCAAATTGTTCTGAATGTGTCTTTGTTTTTATCATATACTACCACTTTAAGAAATACTTTAATTCCTACAAAGAGTAGCTATTGACTTCATATGCAGCATGAAGATGTCTCATATATTTTTCTAAATGCATAATAATCTTGAGTGAGTATAGTCTGGATTAAATGATGTTCATTCACTATTTTATTTTTTCATTCAAATGACATTTATTCAGTGCTTGCCATGCAGTAGGCAGCATTGAACTCGGTTTGTTCTCTATTATCCAGTTTAAATTTCAAAAGTATATGATCAGTGATGCTACCTCCATTTTGCAGGTGAGAAAACTGAGTCTCTGTGTCCCAGTTGTCTTATTCTTTGTTTGGCCCCTTTCAACTATGAAGAGTTAACCTCCAGTATTTTATAATGACTAGATGTCACTTGAAACTGACCAGATAGGATTTAGAATTCTGTCGCCAAATTCTAAATGCATCTGTCAGGTTTATCTACCTATGTAGCTGTTGATAAATTTAAAACAATTTTTAGATATTTTTTATATTTGTGAGCTTTTGGCTCAGTGACTGTTTTATATTACTCATTTACCTTTATACTAAAATAAGATAGTTTTCCTTAGATTGCCAAAAGCTTTTCCTTAGATTTCCAAAAGATAGAAATATTGTCTCTTAACAATCTTTTCTTGAGAGCATCCCTTAGCAATCCCTAAAATTCTAAGAAACAGTGTAGAATAATTATTTTTAAGTATAAATTCAAATAGTAAATTTTGACACACATATTTTGACTAAGGGTAAATTAAATTGGGTGGCCTAAAAACGTTTCTTTTCTTTAATTAGTTTGTAGAAACAAAATAGCATAAACATGCGTTGATTGATTTCTTGTGTTGTTTTAATTGAAATATGGAAGGTATATTTGGTTTCAGGATTCTCAGGGACATTTTGGCCTATAGAATCTGTAGACTCACTGTTTTTGCATATACTTTAAATTTCTGAATTTTGAACATCAAGAAAACCATGTTGCGTTTTGTCTCAGATGCTGCTACTGAATTTTAACCACTGAATTAGATTGCAACCTACATGCTGTTAACTACTGAGCCAAGATGAAATCGACCACTGCATTGAAATCAGGGTTAGCTGTGTCTGCACTTGAAGGAATTGTAATGGCAGTGAACCTGTTTTCTTTAATGGGATTTTTATTCTCTGATTTTATTCTCAGTTTTGATTGTGACACTTCAATGTTAAGAGAATTTCTTCATAAAAGTACACATTTATTTGAGGTTTTCATTGTAACATTAAGAGAGTAATAAAAACATCCTGTAGAAGTAGTTGCTTCCAAACCCAAGTGTTCACTGGCATATTTCTGTGTTGCGTTGTTGCAGTTACTTGTTTTATTTATGAAGTAATCTCTTGTAAAAAGAGAAGTCATTTGTCCATGTGCTCTTGAGTTCAAATGGTTGTGTGTAAGTTCATGAATTTAAAATCTTTTTTTGTGAGCGTTTTCTTCTTTGGGGTATTTTTGGAATACTTTTCTGAATTTGTTTTTTTCTTTTACATTAATAGGACTTGACCCCACTCAATTTACAGTTCATCATTATCATAAAGATGAAGAGAATGATGCTCTACTTGGGGGCCCAGCACAGCTCACTGATGAAGAGAAATACAGGGACTGTGAAAGATTCAAATGTCGATGCCCTACATGTGGAACTGAGAATATTTATGATAATGTCTTTGATGGTTCGGTTAGTTGTTTCTGTCTTTTTGTGAGTGAACTTGTATAACGGCCTTGCCCCTTTCCCCCACTATGGAGTATATAAAAAGGGCAAAATAAACACACCCACGTTGCTTTCATGTGTTTAAAGAATTTTGGCATCATATAAAATCTGCCTTCACAGCTTACTTTGTTTCTGCTTGAAAACTTTGAACTGAATGTGCTTGAATATTGTTTTGGCTTCCTAGAGTGCTTGACCTTGGTTTTTAAATGGAATCCCTTAAAAATTCTAAATTATCTTAAGTATTTTTTATTATAATTTCTTAATTAGTAACCTCTATTGCCCCACTCTCAACCCCCATCTATTAGGACTTAGAGCAATATTTTTCTTTATCTTAAATCAAGTTAATGGGAACTAAGTGTTTTGAGAAAGTTTGTTTGCCTTTACACATCCCACTTACCTCCATTTTGCAAAGGTACTCTTATTATCTTTTCTGCTGTCTTTGCATATTAGACATTTAAAAAGTCACAGGGAGACATTTCTTTCAAGAAGTACTGCCAAAAAATGTATTATTGACCTTGGATCAGAGCTTGAAACTTGGCCAGTTTACTTGATTTCCACTGCAGTGTTATGCATAGACTAGCCATTGGCAAAGGAATAGGCAGCAGAACTGTGTAAAACCTTGAAACTGAAAGAAAAGACACCCTTTATCTAAATTAAAAGTAATTATTTTAAGTTAATTTGGACAAACAGCAGATGTTTTGCATTTTTTTGAATCAAAACAAAGCAGTCTTTGGAAGCAAGTGCAAGGAAGAGGCAGACACAGATCAGCAATACTTGCTAAATCCTTGAGTTTTGCTTCATTACAGCTGTAAATAAGATAGTTAATTGCATGGAGGCTTGACGACTTGCAGATGGGCTAACTGTGGAAGAGCCGATGTCAAGCTCTGAAATCTCTTCCACCTGGAATTGCTTAGCGTGGCGGGTAGGGTTATGTACCAGATTGGAGCAGGAAACCAAGATGTTTAAGTATCAGGAAGGAAAACAAGTGCTTCAGAAATCCCAACAGTTTTGCTATATATTATATTTGCCTTGTCTTTGTTTAAAATGAAACACAGCAAAACAAAATGTTTTCTCCAAATATTAATATTTATGTCTTTCAAATTTTTACTTCTCCTGCCTCCCTCTCCCAAATACATTTCATTTTTTGGAAAAATTGCCAAAATTTTAGATTTGTGAAGCAGACAGTAAGTGATATTGTTTTTGTGGTACTACAATTCTTTTAGATTTTATTTTTAAAATTAAGTTAACAAGATAAAAACAAACTAATGTGATAAAGGCTCTTGCTTTTCTTCATGTTCGTAATGAGTAAAAGCAAATTTAAAGTTTTTATCGATATCTCTAAGAAGGAGGTTTATTTCCAGTAACATGACTTCACTGGTATTTACAGAGGGAAAATTATTTTATCCATAGAGTCCCTCGTGTATTGAATGTAAAATGGTGATCTCAGAGTTTTTCCTTTGTTACTCCATTGTGATGATGGCAAAGAATGGAAGGTATGTGTTACTAAAGTGTCTTTGGGAGGAAAATAATTGAGAAGATAGGGTTAAAAACTCACCAATAAAACGAATTAAAAATATTCAACACTAGGATGGCATGTAAGTTTTTAAGCACAGAAAACCTTTTATAGCCTCACAGTAACTTTTTGTATACTTGTCCTGACTTCTGTAGGGAACCGATATGGAGCCCAGCTTGTATCGTTGCAGTAACATCGATTGTAATGCTTCACCTCTGACCTTTACAGTACAACTGAGCAACAAATTGATCATGGACATTAGACGTTTCATTAAAAAGTACTACGATGTAAGTATCCATAATGACATTCTTACATGCACAATTGATTTAGGTTTGGTAATTATTTACTGGTTTTCATGAGACTGTAAAATTTTGAAAAGACTTTTGGGAAAAATTCCTAGTGAAATGCTATTAATACATATAAAGTATGTAATTTTGACATATTAACATGACAAATTATTTGATATTTCTCTTAGGCATTACATATACTTCATTTATGAGCAGTATTTTAAATAATGAAATTTTTACTTTTTTTAAAAAAAGTAAATATAATTAAGAAATGTTTTAGTTTATTGTTACCTAAATAAGACTAATTAAATGATTGCTCAGATGTTTGGATAAAGGAAGAAAAAAGTCACTATTGGCTATTGTCAGCAAGTCGAGCTCCAAGATCATGTGTGGTGATCTTAGTAGACTGCCCATACAAAGCTAATAGTTTGTGTTTATGTGGCACTCTAAACCACTCCATAGCCTAGTTTTCTGATGAAATCAAATATCTTTTAAATTTAAATGCTGTTTGTCTAGCATTCACAAGAGAATGTCTAATTTTTATAAATTTATAGTAAAAATGCCAGAACAGTGATTGGTCTTCATTGGAAAGAAGACTTTTATTCAGAGTTTTTGTTTTTAACACATTTCACATGAATGAGTTTTTTTTTCTCTTCAAAAATTAAAAAAAGCCCTCACATTTCCCACTTGATTTTTCTTAGTGTTTCAATATGTCATTTGTCATCTAAATACATTTTCTGTTACTTGAAAGTTCACTGTAACTTATTTTTAAAAGCTACGTTGGCAA